>NC_047513.1:452929-558700 GCF_902827115.2 Pseudochaenichthys georgianus
CAATATCTTTCTTGATTCTTTGTACAGTATGAAAAAAGAGTCTTTGTACCTGTGCCGAAGTTCACTGCTGTGAGGAGTCCAGTTCTGTCTCTCACTCTCTGGTCCAGCCTGTCTGCATCACCTGGACACCTTAAACAAACATATATATATATGTAAAGTACCATGTGTACAAACAATATAACTGATTCTCTTCTGTTGAACATGTTGGATTGTGTATTGTCCGAGTCAGGGTCCTTTTTATTTTACTGTAACTTTGGAAGTTGTGTTACCAATGCTTACTGTTTATTTGATACCCATTTGGTAATGCAATTAATAAAAACAACAAGGTTTGGGTTCGTTCTTCAGATGACTGTGAGGGCTCAGTGCTGGGGCCGATCCTGTTTTTAATCTATCTATTACCTCTGGGTCATATCATCAGACAACATAACATCAACTTCCACTGCTATGCCGACGACACTCAGGTCTACATCAAAACACAACCCAATACCACCACTATCCAAACACTAAACAGAAGACATCCGCTCCTGGATGACCACCAACTACCTTCAGCTCAACAGCAGCAAGACGGAGGCAATCCTGATAGGCACCACCGACCAGCTTGCCAAGGCCGCCAACATCAGCCCCTCCCTTGATGGTCAGCTCATTCCTCTCTCCTCCGTTGTCACCAACCTCGGTGTAAAGTTTGACCCCACTCTGTCTTTCCAAGCCCACATCAAACATATCACCAAGACCTCCTTCTTTCACCTGAAAAACATTTCCCGACTGAAGCCCTCACTCTTAACTGATGACATCAAAAAGCTGGTTCATGCACTCGTCTTCTCAAGACTAGACTATTGCAATGCACTCCTCTCCGGTCTCCCAGCCAAATCCATCAACCGCTTGCAACTAGTCCAGAACAGCACAGCCAGAGTTCTCACCGGTACAAAAAGGTCAGCACACATAACCCCCATACTTGCAAAACTACACTGGCTCCCAGTCCACTACAGGATCCAGTTCAAGGTTCTGCTCCTCACGTACAGAGCCCTGAATGGACAAAGCCCAAAATACCTCTGTGACCTCATTCATACCCAGACATCTACCCGCTCTCTCCGCTCCAGCCACGCTCCTCTTCTCTACATCCCCCGCACACGTCTCCGAACAATGGGAGACCGAGCCTTCTGCTCATTCGCCCCGCGCCTCTGGAACTCCCTCCCAGATCAGCTGAGATCTGCCCCTTCCACCGAGGTCTTCAAAACCGGCCTTAAGACCCTCTTCTTTCGGCAGGCCTTCGAATAAACTTTGAGCACGGTACACCTGGAGTACTGCCATTTTTATCGCTATCTCCGACTTTTATTTTTGTACTCTATTTTATATTTTATTTTTTGATTTCTTATTATTATTACAATTATTTGTCTTTTATTATCTCAAAGCGTATCAGTATCCCTTGTTGTGAAGCACTTCGAGATTTGTCTTGGCAGATGAGAAGCGCTATATAAATTAAATATATTATTATTATTATTATTATTGTTAACGTGTAAGCTCAATAATGAACTCCAGCTCAACCAACCATATTGTAATATCTAAGTAATCATCTTGAAATATGACATTAATAATTGTAATATACACACATCTTATTGTGAGGTTGATTTCACATACACTACTTCGACGTTAGCTTGTCTACATACTTGAGCATAGCCAATTTAAATTAACCTTAGATGCATACAGTTCCTCCTACATAATAAAATATCTCTAAGTTACAAGGATGTAACCTTATTTTATCAACCTCAAACAGAAGCCGTTTGTTCAACAGTATTATCCCACTTAACGCTTAACACTTGTCTATTTCGTTTTAACCTTTATATATACAGTCTATGATTTTAACTTGGAGGCTACGATTAGCATCGTTAGCACCGATGTAGCTACCACTAGCTTACATGCTAACTCAAGCCTTACCATTCATTTCGTAGCTGATTAAAATCATTAACACATAAATAAAGCACTCGAATTTTACTTACCGCATTCATGCACCGTCTGTTTTAACCGCAGAGCGAGTCACAATAGTCCGATATATAAGCATGAAGAACAAACAACCACGGCCGGCTTCAAGTTGTGTTCCCTGGATGAGCTGAGCAGGCAGAGTCCCTGTAGCTAGCTTCACGGAGCAGCTAGCAGAGAGACAAGAAGCTAACAGCGGCAGGCACTTGACAGAGCCGTCACTCAATGTGACCACGCCCTAATTTATGCCCAAACTTTAAGACCTAATATAAATAAAAGGGTCGTGTTAGAAAACAATTCACTCACAGATCCATAATCATGAAGGTGGAATCTAACTATATCGATAATAAAAATGTATGGAGCCAGGGAGAGAAACATGTTTTTTTCCGCTGTAAAGTTGGGCATTTTAACATGGGGGTCTATGGAAATTGCTCCTTTCTGCAGCCATCGCCTATCGGCCAATATATGAACTGCAGTGTGTGGCACTTCCGTATTGGCTTCCCGGCTGTTCCCCAGAGTTTGCCGCTTGGGCTGGACCTGTATTTTACAGGAAAGGAGTGAGCAGAGGGTGGAGTTGCTCTGTTTGCTGTGACTGTCTTCCTCACCATCTCAGACTTTCAGTTGCGCGTGCTACTAAAGAGACGCGCTACCATGGAAACCAAACGTTTTACATTTTTATTAATTTATTGTCATTTCCATTCAGTCATTAAGTGCTATTAAAATGTTAATGTGCTACATATCCAAACAAACAAACAAAGTGGGTTTTGATAGATAACATATCTCTTTTTCTTCTCTCAATTATTTTATTTCTATTGTGCACTCTAATCAATATTAATCAAACTATTGTTCGTTTATACATTTTAAGAATGGCGGTCATCTTTTTTGAGAATGAGTTCTTATTTTATTTTATTTATTGGGGTCTACAACAGATGATACAAATGTTTGTGTCAGTAAATGTGTGCTAACCTATGGTGCTAACAGTCCATGCTGGTCCATGCTGGTAGATCATGCTGGTCCATGCTGGTCCATGCTGGTCCATGCTGGTCCATGCTGGTCCATGCTGGTGGTCCATGCTGGTCCATGCTGGTGACCAAAACACAACATAGGCTGGTCCATGCTGGTAGATCATGCTCGTCCATGCTGGTGGACCATGCTGGTGACCAAAACACAACATAAGCTGGTCCATGCTGGTTTTTACAGCAGACCAGAATTGATCTATCACCAGCTTATGTTAGTATTAAATATACAATGTATTCTGGTAACTATCAAAATAAAGACATAGTGTTCATAACAGTATTTTTATTTAATAAATTATACATTAACAATATAATAATATTACAAAAAAAACCTACATCTAAATAAAAATATCATCTATAATAGATGAAATTATAAAAAAAAAATGTTCAAAGTATTTTTTTTCTTTTTCTTGTTAATATCCATTATCTTCTCTGTTATGTATCTTCCGGTCTTTGCCAATCCGGCCAGCATTTATTGGTCTTTCTCGTACAGCCACTGCTTGAAGCAAACTGAAAATAAGAAACAACAATGTTTTAACAAATCGTATTAAATTATGTGATGACAGAACTGTAAACAGAATAGTTATTAACTTTCTTCCTTTACTTGGCATTCTTCAAAAATACACAGATTGCAGCACATCGTTTCACGTCTTTGTAGAGCCTTTTTCAGCAGTAGAGTAATGTGTTGGCGAACCTTTGTTTCCTCCTGACAGATCACTTAAAGGTATACTCAATTCAATTCAATAGCTTTATTAGCATGACCTCAGTTACATATAGTATTACCAAAGCTCTGTATAGTTGCAACATCTATACAATATATATATACAGTGGCGACTGGTCATTAGGGGCAGGTGGGGCACAGCCCCACCTAGTGTCAGCAGAAAGTATTACAAATAATGATTACAAAAAAATGCAAAAAAAAAATAAAAAAATATATAAAATATATTTTAAGGTCATGTTTAATCATCTGATTCGTCTGTACATTGCTGTTTTAGTCTGTGTTCTTCTAATTAGTGTCTACAGTGTGCCTATTGAGCTGTTTAGAGCCATGTGGGACAAAACCCGATCCTGCCCCTCCCTCTCCCTGTTAAAGCAATGGTGACTGTAAAAACTACACTGTGCATGCTCAGAGTATTTTCCTATTTAATGTGTGTGGCAAAAAAATAATGACCAGAGGGGCATCGAGCTGCCATCCCCACCATACGTCATCTCACATAATTCAGAGCTGATTGGCTGTAATGGCTGAGTACGTGTGCCGCGAAAAGTGTGGTGTGTGAAGAGGAGACGAGAGAGCTGCAGTGAGGCGTCCTAAAACCCGGAAGTAAACTGCGCATGGCTTCCCTCGACCTAAAAGCAATGAGATTTCTCCATAGGATTTTAGAAAATAGCTCAAAATAAGATCTGTGGGAAACAAACCTGTTAGATAAATGCACGTTTTGTTCAGCCGGTTAATATCCACATGTCTACCCTACTTTTATCATTTTCGAATCATAAATCTATTGATTAGATTAGATTTATGATAGACTTTTGAAACTACAAGAACATAAGGAGGACTTTTACAAAAAAGTAATAGCGATTTTTGTCCAGAAGGATAGGCAAATGGACTTCATCTTCATGTCAAGGTAAGACTGCAATTTTATTGAAAATGGGATCTTACTAAGAGAGAACAATTCAATATTTAAATGATAAAATTACATGTTTTGGTTATCCTTTTGTTGAACTGTCTGTTTAAAATTAATTGAAGCATCAGACAAAAAAAGCTTTTGAAAATAATATTATATTTTGATTTAGGTCAAAATATAATATTTGTAAACCTGAAGAGTCAGGTGCCTCACCCTCACTGCAGAAGCTTATATTTAGACATCTGAGTTTTTTGTGCCCCACCACTTTTGTACATATAGAAACGCCACTGTATATATACAATATATATATATATACATTATATATACTCCCCCTTGTGGCCAAAGGGGGACACAACTCTTGTCTTCAGATGTATGCTTGAGTGCAGGAAATGTAGCTCAGTGACTTTTGTCAACTAAACATAAAACAATACATATTTTAGTAAACGGGACATTATAATCTCTGCACATTAACTCTATAATTGCCTCTGCCATGGTGCCAAAATGAAATGAAATAAACAATATATAAACCATAAACAAATACAGAAAGTCGTGTTCACTGCAGCGATCTATTTCACACACAAAACTATGTATGATCGAAAATAAATGTTGTAGTCTTTTTGCATATTAGAAACAGAGTTGGCGACAGTAAGACTGCGATATAATATTTATGTAGCAATAATACATATGACATCTATTTTTTTAACGTCTCCATTACCGATAAAAAGATTGTTAACGTTGGACCTTAACGGTACCACGGTCTTTAATAATTCAGCCCCGGGGCCCGTTAATACTGGGGCTCGGTACCCATCCCTAGTTTTAATTATTACATCATCAATATTACATTTCAAATAACCAAGAACTTGGTATCTCACAAAGAGCAAGTGGCTCGTGCTGCTAAGATCATACCTTTCAAAACTGATAGCTTCTGTGGGGTTAGAGGCTGCCTGGTGGTCTTGGTGGTGGGGCATTCCTTTCCAGTCAGGCTCCTTTCCCCTAAGGTGTCGGTGCCCCAAAACGCCACAGCCAACTCCTTCACGAACATGGAGTCCCTTGTGTTGTTTTTTATTTTTGCCCAGACCTCTGGACGCACTGGAATCTCCCCTTGCAAGTCAATGACAACAATCTGAAACATAAAATGTGTAGTAGCCTATACATAAAAGCTAGACACCAATATGAGACTGAGGAGCAAAAATAAAAAAGCTCCACTATGGAAATAATATATACCTTCCCATGTGGCTCGCTCTTTGAAGGGGAATTATTGGGGTGTGTGGGTGTCCAGGGTGCAGGCTCATGCTGTTCAGGTATCTCAGATTGTTCTTCTACAGAATGTGAATAAGACAAAGAAAGGACAAAAACATTTCATCAATAGTATCAATTCATATGTGTATATCTCGATGGGCTGATTGTTTACACATTTCACTGCCATCTTGTCTGTTTCTTTTATTGTAGTTGCTGATGAAAGTTAAAATGCAAAATCGATCCAAGACTGTCATTATTATTTGCTTGCAATTTAAAAACAAATGTACTTACTTTGTGAAAATACCTGGTTTCATATTTTATCCAAATTAATGTTTAGATTTGCTGTCCTGTAGGTGGTGACTTCCCCTTCCAGCTCAGCTTCCAATGTAGCAGATCTTTATAATGTAATGAAAAATAAAATGATCAACAAAACAGCCTTTTAGCCTACCAGCAGTCACATCTGTTATTAAATGTACCTTCTGTATTAACCGTCTAAAGATAAGTTCCTGTTGTAATTGTGCAGCTGTATTATCTGGGAAATAGAAGAATCGGGTAAGGATTCGGTATTGGCAGACAATCAATATCAAATTACTCGGATCGTTATAAGCATCAGCATTTGATCACCTTTGTCTACTTGCAGCTCAAATACAAAGATAACTCCACTCCTCTCCTACCACTGCTTACCTCTAATAAGCCTTGGTAGAACTAGTCATAGGGTCCAGGACTGACTGAAGACATGTGGAACAGAGTCCCATACAGGCATGGTTCCATGTACAGGAAACTGGAACTTTGAACAGGTGTTTTCATCTTTTCTGCCTGAAGATTCACAAGTTCTTGATCAGGTGTTTGAAGTGGGCTGGCATGATCCTTTCTGCAGCAAAACAAAGAAAACATTATTAATAATAGCAATGATGGTAACAACAATAATATTAGTATAACTATGTATATAGCACTTACACAATTGCAAAGTGATTCTCACTACAAAAATAAAGAACAAAACAATATCATCAATACAAAAAATAAGCATTAAAGACGATCAGAGACAAACATCCTCTTAAGTAAAAGACCAAATCATGTCAAGCTTCACATCTTTCAGTCTTTACAATGCACTGTTGGAAATTACCTTCCAAATGCTAAATTCAAACTCAAAAATAACTGGGTAGCAAATTGCTTTACCTGATAGAACATGTTCCACACGGAGCAGCAACCATCCGGATGGGCCTTTTGCTGCATATCATCTCCTCCCTCTCCACTGTTTCCAGTAGATCTCTGCTGCCTCTTTCCAATAAAACTGAAATGCCCCAAAAAAAATCATATTTAAAAAGTTAAAAACAATAAATTCTGGCATTAACATGGATTTGAATCTCACCTTTTTCCTGGAAGGCCAGGAAGAAGAAGAAGAAGAAGAAGAAGAAGAAGAAGAAGAAGAAGAAGAAGAAGAAGAAGAAGAAGAAGAAGAAGAAGAAGAAGAAGAAGAAGAAGAAGAAGAAGAAGAAGAAGAAGAAGAAGAAGAAGAAGAAGAAGAAGAAGAAGAAGAAGAAGAAGAAGAAGAAGAAGAAGAAGAAGAAGATTATTATAATATTATATAATTCATATATGCCGTATATCAGGGATCACCAACTACAGTTGGGCCGAAATGTAACCAATAGACACTATCGCGGGCCAGCGATTTTTATATAGCCCAGAATTGTATTGGGGGGGGGGGGGAGCAGTGGAGCACGCTCAGGCACTGCGGACCACATAAAGCTTAGCAGACTCTTCACGCTAGCGAAGGATCACTTCGCTAGCAAAACATCACCCGGACTGCATTCTTTGTACTGTCTTAAAACCTTTCCTTGTAATATGTTGTGAATTGTAAGGTGTCCTTGGGTGCTTTGAAAGGCGCCCCTAAATAGAATGAATTATCATTATTATTTATTATTATTATTCTGAAACGATGTAATAACTTTTAAAACTTTTTCCAGTCACTTGCCCCATGCATTCAGCAGCAGCAGCAGGCCACTCACTTTGATTTGATCCCGTTATAAATGTCATCATTTCGACAATAAATAAATGCTACAGAAACGTTATCTTTCACATTTTATCTAACCATCTCCGTTTCTAACTTTCAATATATTTTAAAAGAGATCTCTCTCTCATCTGCATGCGGGGGCGGGGCCTCACAGACACGCTGCATCTCTCTCTCGCTCACAGACATGCTGCAGCGCTGTGCAATGTGCACACAGTTCTGCCGGTAATGAATATTATATTTTGTGAGGAAACTTTTCCACCAATAATTCCAATAAGTATTCCAAAATGTATTCACTTCAGGTTTACGAAAGTAACTGTAATCAGATTACTCGTTTTTCAAATGTATCGCCAGCTGAATACAGTTAGCCTACTTGATTTTTGTATTCTGATTACGTAACGCCGTTATGTTTTCCGTTACAACCCAACCCTGCTTCGAGGCTACTGTCCCGCAGCTCCAGCCTCTCTGTTGGACTCTGTCGCAGTGGGGCTACTGCTGTGTTGCGGAGTGCACAAAGCACTCTTCACAACGAAGGATCACTTCTTCTTCAGGGCAGGGAAGGTTTCGCAGTACGCATTCCACTGACGGAGCGTCCACACTACAGCTCCAAAAATAGCTTGGAGCTGGGCGTGTCTGGAGCTTGGGGATTTTATTCAAGCAACACGGCCAACAACCAATCACATGAATCTCCCGCCCCCGACATACAAAGCAAAAACCCCCGGGGATTTTATGCGAGCAATATATATATAAACTCCCCAAACAGGCGAAAACCTACCAGTTTCCCCCACTGTCTCTGCCACCTCCCTCCATGCCAGGTGAAGAGGGTCTGGTCATACAAAACCGGGTGATTCGCTACGGCGATAGTTAGTTTCTCCTCCGACTTTTTTTGAAATATAGAAATGAACGGCGGGATATCTCTCCCAGCTTAGACGCGGTTTGATTGGCTAGCGCTTCAGCTGTCAGATTTTGGGAAACGGGATTTGATTGGCTGGCGCTGGCTACTCCGGCGTCCAGGCGACCAGAAGTTGAACAATGTTCAACTTCTGGTCGCCTGGGACGCCTGAGACGCCTCGCTCTGCTACCCACAATTCAGTTCGGCGAAAAAGCGCGGCTACGTGACGTCACCCCATTGAAAGTGAATGGGCAGCTTGGAGCAGCTTGGAGCTTTCGACGCTGTCGACGCTGTAGTGTAGACGGGCCGTGACTCGCAGCTGCTGCCTCTCTGTTGGACTCCGGTACTGCACCTTACTCACGAGAACGCAGTAACCACTCCGCCAACGCCACAGTCACCCCCGTCGTGCGGGCCGGATGAGAATGTCTGGCGGGCCGGATGTGGCCCGCGGGCCGCCAGTTGGTGGTCACTGCCGTATATACATATATATATTATTTGTTAGGCCTATATATAGGCTTAACAAATAATATATATATATATATGTATATACGGCTTATGAAGTCTGCATACTCTAACCGTTAGAGTCTAACGGTTAGAATAAGCCGTTGGCTACTCGCTTATTAATGTTAATTGGTAGCCTAATTATTCGTACCTTTCCCAAGCAGAACCTGGCCGTTGAAATATGTTTCTTCCCAAAGAATGGGATAGAGGATGTCCGCTTGATATGTTTTTAGGTTGAAGTTTTGGATGTTTGTTATAGGTAGCTACAATAGCCTTAAATCCGTCCGTGTATTTCACATAAGCAAACATCCTGGCTGGCAGATGTCGGGCCGAACGAATTACTTGTATACATTATTGGCCTCACGCGCTACCTATTTCTTTTGCGCACGAGACACTGATCTGGAATCTTGAATTCTAGAATGTTCTTCTAAGAGCTGTCATTATAGCATGAAACGCTGTCATTCATCTTATTATGTAATGCAGTGGCGCGATACAGTCTATTATTTTAGTGCCTGTTTTTGTCAACCTCCTTATTATGCTGCAGCGGCAATAGCTTGCAACTAACGCTAGCTTCCGGCTAACGTTAGCTTGTTTAACTCAGCGGCCAAGTATTTTGCTTGCCGCTAACTAGCTAAATGGTTCTCCAACTAGCAATTGCTTATAAGCATATCTTAGTTGGTCATTTAGGCAAACATTTTTTTCTGTGCAAAATGAATATTGCCATACAGGAATGAAAAGTCAATAAATAAACATGTTGTTAAAACTCACACGTTTTTGTTGTTTGTCACAAAGCGTGCACCGCCCGCTTTCAATATGGCCCATACAGCTACATTTTAAACGAGCTCCCTCCCAAAATAAGATTCCAGAATGTAATGCTTACAGGTCTTTGGTTTGGTTCTTTATATGATCATTATAGTTATAAAAACACAAGAGAATAAAGTAAACGGGTATAAAATACTATATGACAGTAAAAAAAGTTTTTGTTAATAAACAAGAATACAGTTTTAAAGGGGAGTGATTTATAAAATATCCATAAAGAAAAATAAAATCTGTTTACAGTTGTGTTTCATCTGGGTGTTGAGAGATGTATCCATAGATCTCTTAATTTTGCTCTCAAAATGCACTAGATTGATGCTTTTAACTTCAACATTTAAAAAAAATCTTCCTGGGGTAGCATGGGACCCCCCTAGAGGAGGTTAGGTCCGCCCCTCACTTTAATCATGTTCACATGGATAGAAAACTAAATACATTTGCACACATCTTGTGTCCATATCTTTCTGTTTTGGTGGTCATGCCACAACTGTGCACGTGCATGCATACGAGAGTCATGGTAAGATATCTGGATTAAGAGGTTGCTTTTTCTTTGCACAGAATGAAAGAAAGGCCAAATGAATGGGCTGTGATTTTAGTTTTTTTAAACAGAGGTCAATCATTTTACGGCCCTCGGAGGATGTTGAATAAATTGAAATGGTCCTTGAGAGGAAAAATGTTCCCCACCCCTGGGTTAATGGGTACTTTTGGTTGCGGCTACTGTCTGTTTTTCCTTCTGTTTTACTGTATATCATTGTGTATGTAATGTCTATGCCTCTGGAAATTTGAATTGGTATTTTCTTACTATTGTGTACAAATAGCAGTTAAGCTATTCAGCATCGTAAAAGCAATTAACAGATTAATTGATAACATATGAATGTATAACTCAATAATTTAGGTTAAAAACTATACTTAGTTAATGAGCCAGGGGGTTGGTTGTGCCAATGTAGATGGACCATGTCTCATAGTGACTTTTTAAAAGGTCTATAGTTTTGAAATGCATTATAGCAATGCAAGAATATAAGCTTTCTATATGCTATTACTCCTTATTTCAACCGTATATCATTGCAATTCTTTCAAAGAAATTCTACATTTATCAGAATTTTAACTCTTTAAATGTTTGTTTACGTAATGCCATTGCTTGTGGGGTATTTTTTTCTTTATGGAATAGATCAATGATTCGCAAAAACAAAATGCATTTGTATTTGTAAAGACAAACATGAGAAATTGCTATATATGGTCGAAAATAGTAAAAAGCTACATTTTGAAGTCAAATGTCATAATTATTTTATGCTGCAAGATAGATCTAATATTGTGTTTTTTTAACGGTAATCTTTTGGGTGTGAGTGAACAAATGTATTTAATATAGATATTCTATGAATTTGCAGTTATTTATGTTATGTATAACTGAAATATTGGTATGTTTTTGTATTTCATGCCATCTTAATAATAATAGATTTTTTTTTTTCATACCATGTTATAGCATGGACCAGCATGAAGTTCATGGTGGTCCATGCTGGAATAACGATTTTTGCGCCAGCAGACCAGCATAACGACCAGCAGTCCATGCTGGTCCCCATGCTGGTCCCTGCTGGTTCATGCTGGTGTCCATGCTGGTCCAAGCTGGTCCAAGCTGGTCCATGCTGGTCCATGCTGGTCCACCAGCATAATGACCAGCATGGACCAGCTTGGACCAGCTAAATGCACACCGAGGATCGAGGATCGAGCGTCGAGGAGGCTCTCTGGAGGAGCTCTAACCGAGGATACACTGATGGTTCCTCCACGGCTCCTCCGCTGATGCATTTCCGGGAACGGTGGAGGCGTGACGCACGGCCGGATTTATCTCAGCCAATGACAGCTCTGCATGCATCCCCTGGATATTATTTTAGAAACTGCTCTCATCGCAACGCGATGTTTACAGTGAGAACAGCTGTGAGGTCCGTGCAGAAAGCAAAGCAGTGTGTAAAATATATATCACTCAGTATAACAGACCTACTCTCTTTATTTGCTGTAGTTTAGTAGATATCTACAAAGAGTCGATATTTTTCTAAGACCATTTAGTGCTTCACATAATAAAATACACAATGGCTGTAGCCTGATTATGCGTTAGGAGCTGTAGGTGTGTGTGGTACAGTGTCGGTGCGTGTTGTACAGTGTGTAGGTGTGTGTTGTACAGTGCGCAGATGCGGCGGACAGACAGGTCTCAGTTGGTTTGGTGTCCTTACTTTTAATACTTGCAAATACAACTTTTGGCCCGTAATTTCAATTCCCCATTTCAGCGACCAGAGAGAGAGGGGGGGATATATCCAGTCTCTGATTGTGTTACGTTATTATGAGAGTGCTCTCATACTTTAAATTGCATATATTTATATAAATATATTTGTGTGTGTGTGTCCGCATCTGTAGCCTGGTATTGTCTCATTATACCGCACTCTCAATGAATTCAAAGTAAATATGTGGGGGAACAATATTCAGCTGATCTAACAGAGATTATAAAATATGAGAAAACACTCGACAGCTGATGCAGCTGTTGCCACGTAATAATGAACGGACGTCGCTTTAATATGACCGCTCAGAGGAGAGGAGTTCTCATTTCTTTAAACGTCTGCTGCTTCCCCTCCTCTCTCCTCGGTTCCCCTCCTCGGTCCTCCGCTCGCATCTCCTGTGGGCGGGACTAAGTCTCGAGGAGGGGAGTCGAGGAGGGGAGTCGAGGAGGGGACATTTAAGAATTGAGAAGCCTCTCTTGCGTCTCTCCGCTTCCCTGGTGGGAGGGACTAGTCGCAAGGAAACGACGCAAGTGAGGGAAGCAAGGATTTTATTTAACTGAAGTGAGGTTGCGTTCCGATTATCCAAAAATCAGCTCCTAAATTCTAACCCTATCTCCTATTCCTTGACCTCTGAGTGAAACGTCACGGGGTTAAGGGATAGTGGATAGGAGAATTCAAAAGGACTTAGAAGAAGAGACTGCAGTACTTTAGAGCAGGGGTGGGGAACCTCCGGCCCCCGGGCCGTATACGGCCCGTGAGACCATTTGGTGTGGCCCTCGAGGTAATTTATAAACACACGCAAAAAAGAAAAAAATTAAAGAAATCTAGACCGCAAAATAATTAAACAAGTGAGTGCCTGTTTTTCCTGGCCAAGGTCAGGGTCCTTGAACACAACACAAGCCTAACGTGTCATCACGTGGTATATGTCTCATCTGACAGGGGTGTAGTTCTGACGGGGAGCACCAGAACGCAGCTCCGCTCTGGCACTTCCAAACATTGCAGTACCCATAAGGAGCCGCAGTTTGTGCGTGGCTGTGTCTTTAGTTGTGAACCCAGTGGCGATCTGTCATACTGAGTCAATAACTTTGTTGTTATTAGCATCTGGTTAGCTAGCTATGCTAACGAATATAAGAAGCTTTTTCTACAACCAGTGAGGTAAAGGCACATCTTTATATGATCATTATAGTTCTAAAAAAATAAGAGAATAAAGTAAACAGGTATAAAATAGGCCTACTATATGACAGTAAAAAAAAGTTCTTCACGAATACAGTTTAAAAGGGGAGTGATTTGTAAAATATCCATAAAGAAAAAGAAAATCTGCTTACAGTTCTGTTTCATATGGGTGTTGAGATCTGTATCCACAGATCTACTAATGTTGCTCTCAAAGTGCCCCAGATTGATGCTTTTAACTTCAACATTTAAAAAAAAATCTTCCCGGGGGAGCATGGGGGGGAGGACCCCCCTAGAGGAGGTTAGGTCCCCCCCACTTAAATCATGTTCACATGGATAGGAGTCTAAATATATTTGCACACATCTTGTGTCCATATCTTTCTGTTTGGGTGGTCATGCCACAACTCTGCACGTGCATGCATACGTGAGTCATGGCAAGATATCTGGATTCAGAGGTTGCTTTTTCTTTGCACAGCATGAAAGAAAGGTGAAATGAGTGGGCTGTGATTTTAGTATTTTTAAGCAGAGGTCAATCATTTGTACGGCCCTCTGAGGATGTTGAAAACATTGAAATGGCCCTTGAGAGGAAAAAGGTTCCCCACCCCTGCTTTAGAGAATCCGAATGCACTTTCACTATCCGACGTGTTTATGATGCGCCAGCGGACGTCATTTTGTGCGTCTGCTGCTGTGGGGAAACCATGGAAACTACAGTTTTCTATACAGCGGACTACAACATGGATGTTCAATAAGAACGAGGGACTACTGTAAACTCATCTAGAGACTCTGCACCATGCTCTGATGCTGCTGCTTTGCTTTATGAACGTGGACAACAGAGAAACATATTCTTCATGACCAAAGTTGGAATTGAAATAAAAAAGGAAAGTGAAACTTCTGCTCGTCACCCTCTCCCTCCGGTCCACTTTAATACAAATGATCCCAAAACGTATGAACTATAAAAATATCTTAAAATCAATACAAATGTATTTATTATAAACGTTAGTCCTTAACATCTATCACTGTTGAAGATTATTATCATCTGATATTTAAGAAGTGTGTTACATTTGAAATGGCAGAAAGTCTTATTGCAATTTCCAGATATGGAAGGACGCCCCTTGAGTTTCTCTGTTAATTATCAATAGTCTGGGCAAGTAGCAGGGGGGGATTTTCCTCAGATTGAATGCAGTTACATTCTTGTAGTTAATGATGCATGACAGGCAGACCCATAAAAAGCCTTGAGAATTGAGTCACACAGTTAAGAGAGACAATAGTCCTTCTGAATTATCAATAAATGTATTCAGTCCAGTAAAGCGGACTTCGAGGTGAAAGGACGTTCACAGAAGCCCTTAAGCTAAAAAGAACAATCAACTTCTGTTAATGATAAAGATGTGTGTGCGTTAAAGATGTTTGGGGAAGAAGTGTGTCGAGCAGCAGCTAGATGGGATTACTGCTCAAAACAATACCTGTGTTTGTGTTTTATATTGATTTCTCGGTTTTATCCTTTCATAAATGTGAGGACTAAAATGGCTATAAACATTCTGGGCTGGTTGGAGTAAACAGGGTTGTATTGCTCTGTGGGGGAAGTGTAGGTATGCAGGACAGGGGGCTAGGTGGATGAGAGTATATTCTGCTTAAGATCTCTAGCATGTCATGTTTCAGGGAAGTCTACATATCTTGAATAGTATATGTGTGGGTTTAATTACTTTGTATTAATAATAAGCAGTCTGTGTAACCAGAAGTTGGAGATATGAGAGATGAAATCTTTGTGTTATCTTTGTGAGCAAGGGAATATCCTTTAGACACAACTGAGGTCTCTGGACTGTGGGGGGATGTGTGTGTGGAGGCTGCAGAAATATGAGACAGCGAATGCCAGATGTGTTTGTTTTGCTTCAAACTGAGACTGTTTGCGGGTCCTCTGCTGGCACGCGCTGATTCGCTGCGACACAGCATCTTTTGGATCTCCCAATGAGATGACCTGAAAAGATGACCAGCCTGTTCGGCCTTGGGTTCGCTCTCTTTTCTGCTGCCGTCAAGATGATAAGTTCTCCCGGCATTAGGACCAGAGCAGGGGGAGGCCTGACCCCTTTGAGAAGTGTATTGTATTATTACCGTTTATTATTAAAACAGATTATTGTTTAACCCTCGTCCTGGTTGTTTTGAGTTTTCCTTCTTTTAAAGCAAAGTCATATAGGATCGGCGCGGAGCAGAGATATCTACTCCAACAATTTGGTGAAACCCCGACGTGAGGACGTCATGACGTGGTGTCGTGAGGACGTGCCGACGTGGTGACGTCATGAGTAGGTTTTTTAGAGGAAACACTAGCAGCGGATGGAGGGAGATGCCTGGAATAAATAAAGGCTGTACTTCGCTGGTGGAAGTCAAGTGGTAGTATTGAGTCTCCATCCGTGACAAAATTGAATAGCAAATCCAAGGTTCATAGGAGTTGGAGGTGAGCTATATGTGAATGTAAGAGCAGAAACGCGAACTTCAAAAGCCATTGAAATTAACGGATTTCTCAATGTCTTGTTCTGTTGGGTTTAACGCCCATTCTGTTGAAAGAAATATCGCATCTTAAAAGCTGAACAGACAGCGTGGAGGATATATTTATGTGCTTATGAATACATACAATATATTATTGAACATAGAATAGCCTTAGTCAGATAAAGAAATGCAAAGTCATAATGGAAGGATACCAGAAAAAAGAAAATCCCCCCTTTCTCCACATTGCTCTAATTGCTGTGCAGCAGCCCGGAGCCAGACTGCTTGCTCTCTTCTCCAATGCCTGAAAAATGGCTGCTGAGCGTTGAATTTAAAACAAGGAGTGAATAATTAACGACTGATCTGAAGTTGGAGTGAATAACATTGAAAATTAATAGATCGATGTATGATTTGAGGTGGTAGATATTGAAATAAATAAGAAACTATAATTTGTTGTTTTTAGCATAGTTTTTGTGGGATACAGTTACATCACATTGTGGTTTTTATGAGAAGTTTTGAGAACTGATTGTTACTATTGCATTGCATTGTGAATTTCATGGTATTTGTCATTAACTGAGAATTGTACTTAATTATATTTCAGAGGAACTTAATTGCATACAGTAACGTTGAGGGAAAGTAAAAAGAGGTTTGCTGAGTATATGAAGTACATTGAGGTTAAGGTTCGATTCAAATTAAATATAATAGTGGATTATTCCACCTAGATTGGACATAGAAAGAGGAGAATTTGTTAAACATTAGATAACAAACTCACTGTAACAAATATATATTGTAATGTTATTTAGGAGTTGTATTGACCATACAACAGTGAAGTTCAGCTCTAAGTGTTATGAACTGGCCTTGGCTGGTTACATTTTTTATTGAAGCCAGGCTACAAGTCGTATGGTTTAATTTTTATTGAACTCAGTCTCCAATCCAAGCAGTGTGGTTTTTATCGCATGTGTTGAGTGTTCCCCTCCCCGTTCCCCCAGTCACATGGGGCCACTCTATCTTTATTTGTATGGATAAGGTTAAAGGGAGAGCTGATGCCGAGCCAAATATAGTATTCCAATCTATAAAGTATTGGTTTCACCATTGTGCCATAGTTATTACCATAGGAGGGATTTCGGATGGACATGCGAAATGACTTCTGTTTTTAAATCCTTGAAAAGGTAGGGAGTAATTGTTGCATGTTCGGACACCCAGGGTTCCACACACTGCTAAAGAGTTTAACATTGTTTTTTAAGTATACCAGAATTGAAGATAAATGGGTATAATGAAGGAATGAAAAGCTACCCAGGTCCTAGTACTGGTTTGACTCAAGATAATAATTATGTGCACAAGTTTCTGAATTAGATCTATTAGACATGTTAATATAGATTAGGTGTTAATGAACTGCAGTAGTAGTACAATAAGGAAGTGACATTTTTTATGGCTAACACTTTTCAGGGAATGTGGGAAACAGCTGTTCCAATGAAAAGTTAGAGATATCTTGAAAATTATAGTTGTAATTGTGAATCAATAAATGATGGCGCTCCATATATGACAGATGTTTGTAGACAAAGGATACTGGCCTATGCTGAAATATGAAAGTCTCTGCAGAGCACGACACATGGCCAAAAAGACTGAGATCAACTGACCTTTGACCCTGACCGACAGTGTAACTTGAGAAGGCACTGTCAATGACTGACTCTGGGGTGAACCTGACCAAACTTGACTTTACAACCTGACAGTGTGAATGTGAATGTGAGTGTATGTCTGCATGTGATCAGTGCAACTGCATGATTTAAAACAATGACTAATCAAGCATGCTTTTGGACGAACACATTATTCTGGGGCTCTGTGGGAAACGGGAGGTTTCCTACAATTCCACAAAAATTGGAAAAGCGCACTTGTGACCAGTTTCTAATCTACTTGACATTTTACTCCCACAGGAGGTGGCAGTTTGCAGAATGTGAAACTCAAACTAAAACATGAAGATTCTGTTTCTTTTAGGACTGAAACACTTCATTTCACTGAGGTGTTTACTGTGGAAATGATGGATGTACATTTAGGAAAAATGTTTGGTATTTTCTTATAATCCATTATTACCTAAAGGTTTTCTTCCCATACATGATGTTTGTTACACATGAGTTCATGTGTAAAAAGGGGGAGTGTAAACTTCACAATGTACATTTTTCATTTAGGGACTGAAAGGAACCTGCTGCCCCAACTCGATTGTTCAATCTGACCATTGATTGACAGTTTTAGAATTGACCTGCTCCATATCTGGGGATAAGATACTGTTTGATGGATGTTGACATGTTTCTAATATTGATTGAGTTATAACAGGTAACACAGATGCAGAATCAGTGGCCAAGGGGCTACTGTGAGAGATGTAAGTCCAGAATGGAATACTGAAGAAGTTGACCTGTGAAGATGAAACAATTTTGTAATATTTCAACAGGCATTAAAGTAACTGAGGTTTGAAATGTAGAAAGAACATATTACAGTTAAAGCTAAAACATAGTAATGTAATGAGACAGAATTTAATTTAGACAACATCATGTAACTAGCCTGGTAAAGAAGTAAAAGCTATAGACTTTATTGTTTAGGTCATTATGGGGATATACATTTCATCTAAATTCATAATAGAAAGACATTTGATGACAGTTTGTTGGAATTCTGTATTCATACGCAGTGGGGGATCAAAAAGCTGAGGGCCCAGGAGCCCTGAGCGTAGGCTTGAGGGATTTGTATCAGATTTCTTCACACAGGTTGCTGGCGCCAAAAGGGGGACCCAGGAGGCCGACACAGCGGAGTTCGTCTGGCTGAAGGTCATCAGGACAAAGTGGCTCAACCCCAGGCTCTCCGGCCCCGACCGAGTGACCCAGCGGATCTCTCATGCCGTCCGCCTAGGAGGAAAGGGGGACAGCTCGTACCACGGGAGCCAGTGTGCGGCGGGGAAACCACCTGCTAGGACCAGGGGACGACATCAGGACGGATCTGGCTCTCGTCAAGGAGGTTGACTCGGAAGCTGTCATCAGCGGACTGGAGAAGAAGGACCTCGACTTGCAGACGACTTGGAAGCGGCTGTCAGCGGGCTGGGGGACTTGTCGAGGCAGCAGAGGAGTCTACTTCTCTCTGATCAGTTCCACCCGTGAAGGGAAAGCCGCATTTCCCCCTCCCGATCAGCTGTCCTTGTTGGCTATTCCTCCGAGGGGGGGGGCTGATGATTCACCACAAGGAGACTGCTTTCTAGCACTCAGGTTGCTCTCTCATGGTTCCTTCACTGCCATGGAAAGTGGTGTTCTGTTCCCAAAGATTTCAAGTACTTTGGGTCTCAGTTTCTGATAGATTTATACAATATTGGGGGACAGACACAGTAGAAAAGAATGTGTGGCGTCAGACTCATCACAAACGGACGTCGCTTCACGTGACGCTCCGGAGGAAAGGACGTCCCATTGCTCTTAAAACTAATTTCCCTGCTTCTCGTGGTTTCCTTGCGTCCCTCCATGCTTCCCTGGAGGGAGGGACTAGTCACAGGGAAACGACGCAAGTGAGGGAAGCAAGGATTTCATTTATCCAACCTGAGACGGGGCCCAGTTCTTATTATACATCCATGCTCAATAGAGAACCGCAGTGACGCGTCCTAAAACTCGGAAGTAAACTCTTTCCGGTTCCTTCGTCAAAAACGCAATGCAATTTCTCCATAGGATTTGGGAAAATAGCTCGAAATAAGGTCTGTGGTTGACACACATTTAAGAGAGGGATCACGTTTTGTTCAGCCGGATAATCTCCACATGTCTATCCTACTTTTATAATTTTTTAATCATAAATCTAGTCGCCAGAAGCAAAATGCTAACATTATGCTATAAACGAACTACAAGCTAGTACAGCAGCAGGGTCGCACGATTTCAACGTCACGCCAACTTAAGATCGTTTCAACTGACTTGCACTGAAACTGCACTTTGAACACTTTAAATATATTAACATTTTAAACTGTATACCCCGTTTATCTAGGCCCTTTTTGTTTTGTTTTATGCATGTTACACTGTGGGAAACGATATTTCTGTATGTATAACACATGTAGAATTTTTGACAATAAAGCTGACTTTGACTTTCGCGCGCTTGCATATTTTAACACTGAATTTAACTAGAAGTCATGGCTGTCAATTACCAGTCTGATATCGTTTTACAAATATGACAAGAAGAGCCTTGCCTTGCCTTGCCTTGCCTTGCCTTGCCTTGCACCCCCTGTCAGTGGAAGAAGCCAAAGGCAGCTAAACGTACGCATTCAGTGGAGGAGCTAAGGGCGCATCAAAACCATTAGGGGCGCCAAAAACTGGGGAGGAAAAAAAAAAAGTAAAAAAGTTTAATTTCATAACACAATTTCCCGATTTTGGATAAAGAAAGTACATTTTATTATCTTATACTAACATAACTACACCTATATTGCGTACAGCGCCCATGAACTATGGCACACACCCCCCCAAAATCAAGTTGAACTGCCCCAGCCCCAGTAAAAGTTGTGAAATAGTTCTTTTTTTGAAATAATGGTGTTAGTGTGCAATTACAGGTTTTAATTTTGTATTAGTGTTAATTTAAAAATAAATCACACTCCCAAAAAACGTATACAGCTCCTGTGTGCTTTTATTAACATTGGAATTTAATATGTAAGCTTTAGAGAGATCTCTCCTGAAAGACTGAGCGGCTCTGATAACCTCAGCTCAGTGATATGATGGACAGTAAAACAAAGTTGTTATTAACCTGTTAAACCCCGAGCCTGTTTTTCAGGTCTCCGGCTCGAAAATGACATTCCCAGAACAAATGAGAGGGGTCTGCCTGCAGACCTGCACTCTCAGGACAGTTCCGGTGCAGACCTCCACTCTCAGGACACCTCCACTCTCAGGACAGGAAGTGCACGCTAAGAATTCCAAAATAAAATCACCACTATCAGTACAGTGCCTCTTTCCAAACAGGAAATGCACGCAAATACAAAATAAAATCGGATCTTGACAGATCGTGATACTTATTATATACATATGTATATATCTATATCTATATATATATATAGATATATACGGACACCTTGTATTGTTTATACTATCAGTACAGCCGCAGCGCCACTTTCCGAACAGGAAATGCACGCAAATACAAAATAAAATCGTAGGCCTGCTGACACTTATTATCTATATAGCAGGGTTTCCGTTAGCCGGTAATTACCGGTTTTTAGCTGGTAAAATTTATAAAAAACCGATAAATTCAAAACCTGACGGTCAAAATGTCTGGTAATAATCAGGGAGGCTCCGATCGATCTGCCGCCGGTCATTATCGGCCGATATTCACTCTTAATAGTTTGATCGGTGCTCTCTATAAAGGCCGATCAGGAGAGCTGGATCTGATCGATATGGACATAAACGCGAGTGAAGTGTAACCGGAGCGAGAGAGAGATCAGATCAGCTGCTGAGTCTGACCGAGACACGCAGCTCTGCATAATCACCTGAAGCCCCGCCCTCTGTTTAGCGGGCTGCAGGAGCTGCATGAGAAACTGACGTGCTGTCAGGAGAGAGAGGGAGGGAAAGAGAGGATCCGTTTCTCCCGTGTTATTATTCAAAGTTGATGTAAACTTCTGAATAATGTACGTTATCTACTACAAGTAGTTTGTTTGAATGTAATAATTATGTTGTTTGTTGTTTGTGGAATCATTTATTGAAAAATGAATCAGAATTTTTCGATCTGTTACGATTATAAACTGAAGCAATATAAAAATGAGCCCCGTGAACTGAGTTTTAAACTGAAGCATATCTGCTCATAGTCCGGTAATTACCTGCTAACGGAAACTCTGCTACACAACTATTATTATTGAAATATGACCGGTAAGTTTCAAATTAGTCCGGTAAAATAAATTCTGTCCGGACATTTGACCGGCGAGAAAAAATCCTAGCGGAAACCCTGCTATATAGATATATATTTATTTATATACGACATCTTGTATTTTAGTTAGACCCGCTAGACAACAGTGGAAGGTTCGAGAAACAACCGTGTTTGCCGGGTGCACCGCGGCGGAGGTGGGGAGGTTCCAGCTGGGAACCTTCACCCCGCTGCGGGACTCGTGGGACCCCTGTACGGTGCGTCTTGGTCACGCTTCATATCGGCCGGCCCGGGAAGGAAGAGACACGCAGAGTGGGGGAAGTCCCCCACCCCAACGCAGCACACCCTCCCGGCCATCAGAGTCGAACCCGCAGTTCGGAGGAACCGACCGCCAGAGCACCGGCCCTCCGACAGTGGGTCGCGTTTGCCATTCGATCAGTGAGAGGAGAGGAGAAAAATGCAACAAAAATGGTCAAAATCCGTTAATATATGGATGAGTGGGGGGGGGCTGGACACAGGCCGTGGGGGGACACCCGAGACCGGGCAATGTCCCCAGTAGAAACCGGGTGAAATAGCCAAAAAAAAAAAAAAAACGGGGAAAATAGGCACTCGTCAGGCGGGCGGAGTCCCCTGTCAACTCCCGTTAAATTCCTCCATGGTGTCATTTGAGCGAAAAACTTTTACAAGAACCAGGCTGGGGGGGTCAAAAGGGCTTGACCAAGGCCGACCCAAAGTGCACGGTGGGCGGACTCATCACCTCTGTGATGAGTCTCCATTGTGATTTGAAAACTTCCATCAAACGAGTCCTTTGGTGGGCGGGAAAAAAACGCGTCTGCACCGGAACAGCTCCCAGACCACGTGATCAACAACAATGGCCGACCTTCGTGTTATTCTCGGTGGAGAATGCCTATTTTAAGGTTCATTTGGCCATTAAAATGCGTTTTGATGTCATTTTATGCGAGTAATGAGTTTTTATTTCTGATTATTAATTCAGTTCCTGACGAATGCCAAAAAAGCCCGAGATTATGAAATTAAACCAATAAATAAAAGCAAGGATAATTGTGTGTTATTGGTGAGTAAATAACAGTGTGTTATTTTGAAAAGAATAACAAATTAGAAGGAAAAAAAGATTTTAAAAATACGAGGCTCTGAGCCCCATGTATTTTCCTCACAGACGGCAACACTAAAGGTCTAAAATAAAGACCTACATGAATATTTGGGATGTTCTTGCCTTTAGATTCTCCCAATAAGTCCAAGTACAGAGGGTGACTCTGCTGTGAAAAAACACATTTCCACCAAAAAAACGTTAGCATTCATGAAGTAATCTTCGTCATAACTAGCAAACTAAACATCATGTACATGTACTGCACAAATAATCAGAAATAAAAACTCATTACTTTTTTTAATGGCCAAATGAACCGTCCGTCAATATGTGACGGGATGGGAGTGAGAATGTGTGTGTGTGTGTGTGTGTGTGTGTGTGTGTGTGTGTGTGTGTGTGTGTGTGTGTGTGTGTGTGTGTGTGTGTGTGTGTGTGAGTGTAAGTGTAAGTGTAAGTGTACATTTACATGATCTGAAAGCAATGGATATGTGTGTTTAGTTAACACAACGTGTGTGTGCCGGTATTTCTCAGCTTTATCTAATGTGAGTGCATGAGCAGCTGCATTGTGCTTCAGTTAAAACCAGGAAGTTGCATCCTATTCAAGCAGCCAGCCAATAGCATTGTGCGTGGGGGGACGGCGTCAGATCCGTGTTATCAGGGCGGAGTGCAGCTGCTCAGTGTGAGTCTGAATAGGAGCGGCCTTTCACCCTGCCCTCTAGTTCAAATATTGATCCTATTGCTGGGACAACAGTAACAGCGAGACGCAGTGAAAGCCAACACAGACGGAGCGCGGGGTTAGGACACCTCAGCACTAACTGCTCCCACATCCTGGTTACAGTTTACACCACAACACTGTTATGTATTCAGGGCTCCGGGACGTTGGGTTTATCAAACAATGCAATGAGTGTCAAACAAGAAATTGCTTGATACTTGAAAATGCTTTAAGAAACACAACAGCCTACATCACAGCTCTCCATAGGGTTTCATTTATTTTGTTAGCAGCTCATTCCTTAAAACAGAAGCCTCAGATTGCTTATAAGAAGCAATCTGTAAACGGTACAATCTGTAAACGGTACAATTCAAGCTTGTTATTGGGCTTTTTTTATCAACTAAGATTTGTTTGAAAATGTTTCCAACTTTAATTGACTCAATTTATTTGAAAAGTGGGCTTATTAATACATGAATACTGTGTAATATATTTTAACATATATATTTCAGAAGTAGGATATATGACAAGCACAAGTTTCATTTGTGCACCATATTTCATTTGACTTTTTTAATTAGCTGGGGGCTGTTTCAAAATGGGCCGCGGACCGTGTTTTGCCCCTGGGCCGGTAGTTTGGACACCCCTGATCTAGGCAATGACATAACACCATACATTGTACAAAAGCAGGACACAGAGCAAATGTACAGTCGGCAGCATTTACATTTGACTGAATGGTGTATCCATACGCAATATTTCCTATAGATTCATGAATATTGTTTCAGCCATATCTCGCAGTCAGTGGATGTAGTTTGAACATTTGTCATGCAGATGGTTCAGCTTTTCAACATGTTACCTAACTAGAGAACTTCAGTCATATGATAGGTGATTCTATATGGGGGAGATGGTAACTTTACTTGGAAAATGTACCAATCGAACAAATAAAATATAAGTACGCTTCAAAACTTGACTATTAACTATATTGACTCATTGTCGTTGATATGTTACTATTTGTTAAAACATTTGAATGATGTCAGCAGCATTTTAATGTTTTACCTGGTAAGGGAAAACTGTTATACTGTTTACTCTTGGGTAGTTTATGTACAACATATAATATGATGATAGTAAAGATGTGTGTCTTCAGTGTTTATTTATTGATATTCTTGGCGACAGTAGCTGAGTCTGTAGGGACCTGGCCTTGGAACCGAACGGGCTTCGGTTCTAGTCCCGATCGGACCAAAATAATATGGAGTGTGGGCTGGTAGCTGGAGAGGGGCCAGTTCACTTCCTGGGCCCTGCTGAGCATGTAAGGAGTAACGTTTTTATACGTGTAGATATGTACATAGACTTGCTCCTGTTTATTGTTTTAATTGTTATTTTAGTTCATTTAATTTGATTATGTTTATACTTTCTTCCACCTTTAAAGATTGCCTGTACACTTACTGCTGCAACTAAATAATTTCCCAATTTGGGAGGGAAAGATAAAGTGCCTATCTATCTTTCTATCTATCTGCCTATATTTCTATCTATCTATCTATCTAACCTGGGTCAAAGTCAATATTTGTTTTATATAGCATAATATCTCAAAATAAAAATGTGCCTCAGGGGTCTTTACAGTCTTAAAGTTTACAGCATAAGTCATCCTCTGTCCTTAGACCTTCCCAGTGAAGGAAACAATTCCGAATGAACAGCACATTTAATGGAAGGCAAAACTGTTTGAGCTATGGAGAGCAACAGAGGTGGCATGAACGGGTAGATGTCAACATTGAAATAAACAACATCAGATCAACAGATGCTCTCCGATTAATTTGACTGTTCAGTTAGCGCCTCCACGTAACTGTAAAAAAGAAAATACATGTCCTTCGGAATCCACAACCACTAACGAGTCGTGTCTGTATGGTTGTTTCCGCAAAATAGCAGGCCTGTCCCTGCTATCATGTTACAGCTGATAGACTAGTGTAAGTGATGACGTATTTTAGCATGGCAAGACTTCCTCAACATGAAGCAATTGGATTTTTCCATTGTATTTCGGTATATTGCAGAAAATAAGCTCTGTGTCGAACACACGTTATGGTACATTACATGTTTGTTCAGTAGGATAATCTCCACATAAATAACACAACTTTTAGATCAATCATCATATATAAAAAGCTAAACTAACTAACTTGAGGTCGCACGGATGCACATCACCCCCGCTAAGCGAAAGGCGGATTTGTGATGCTGTGATGATGTTTAGTAGTTTAGTTTAGCAACTGGCTTTTTTAAGCAGAGAAGCTTCAGACATTCACCAGTGGGGTATTTATTGATGTATTTAATGTCCTAGACAAAAGCTTATGGTAACCACAGATCTTATTATGCTTCTAACCAAAAACATGCTCCAAAAACCATTGACTTCAAGAAAAGGGAACCGAAAGTGGTAAAATGCCTAGTCTTTTCTGGTTTAAGGAATCATTCCTGCACCACTCTATAGAATTGTTAATGAAAACCATCAATCCATCCATACATTCACCCATACATACATTTACATTATAGCTGTATATTTTATTATAGCTTATTACAGGGCTTAGTTGAATACTCGATTCTGATTGGTCAATCCGGACATTTCAGAGGTTGTTAATACTCCATAACACACCGCTGCTAAGCAATGACGGTTTCTAAGGAAGATCAAGGGAGAGAAGGAAAGAGGTAAAAAGACAGAGCGTTGGACTTCAGAGAAATCAACAGAAGAACAGACAGGAAGTAAACACTAAAGGGAACAACAGTGTCAATACCCGATGTGCCGCCCTGCCCGTACTGCAGTGCACATGTGCGAGATGGTCCGCCATATTGGACAACCCTGTACGGCAACCCAAGTAGGACACTTGACACAGTGGCTTTTGGCAAAGCTCAAAAAGAAAACTGGAGAGAGATGAGTTATTGTTATTACAAAGTGACTTCACTATTATTTAACAACTCTTTTTATTGGGTTATTTTATTTGGGGTTAAGTACATTGTCAGAATAAGTGAGAAATGGATTTAACTTCTGTTAGACAGCTATCATACTGAATACATATTTACTGAAAAATGTATGGCATATACCTGTCTAACAGAAGTTAAATTAATTTCTCACTTATTCTGACAATGTACTTAACCCCAAATAAAAGAACCCAGACAGACAGGAAGTAAACACTAACAGGAACACGGCATTGGCCCTGGCAGTGTTTAAAGACTGGTTAATGGAAAAGAAAATGTGAACAGATTTGGACAGTTACAGAAAACCTTGTTCAGTGCTGCCGTCATTTTAAATCACGTCGCAGTTCAAGCCGGTGGAACAGAGTCTTTTTCTTAGCGGATTAAATATGATCTTTTTTAAGTCAATACAATCATGTATAGACTTTTATACTAACTTGAAGCACATCCCTTACATAACCTCGTGGCCAAATGCCAACACATTTCTTTGAACAACAAAAACCCTTAAAGTAACTTCTTCTGTCATGTTCTTTACCAAACTTTGTGCATATTTCTCAAAATTGATAAGATGAGTAACCAATTAAATCCATTTTTAATTGGATTTTGTGAAGTTTCCTGGGCCAACGATATTTGACAGTGCACGTCCCCGCTAATATGCTTGCTGAGTGTCAAGACAATCAGATGAACAAAGAGCAAAGAACCATTCTTGAGGTATGGGAAGAATATTCATACAATCAGACATATAATTAGTTGGATACTTGAACTTTCAGCTCTGACAAAACTCTTTTAATGAATTCAACTTTTTCACCAGCCAAAATGCTTAAAAATGCTTATTAATTGTTACACTCAATGAACTTATGCCAAAAAGTGTTGGTGAGCTTTACCAATATTACCAATATGTGTTCATCACTTTGTTATTTTTGTTGATAGTTGCCAAGGGTATGCAGTCCTTACCATTATTAATGATTAACAAAAATAAAGGTATGTTTCAAGCCTGCCGTTAGGGTTTCATGTCATCTGTTTTTCGTTATACCACCACAATGAATACACATAGTAAACTCATTAACATCAATAACAGAGATAAATAAAGTTAATTTACTGTCATTATTATTGTTGATAAATCAATATTCAACATCCCTGCACTTGTAAATATGAATCAGTGCTTGAACCCTCCATTCAAGGGTTGGAGGGTTTGTCAACTCAGATGTGTATGTACCTATAGAAACAAAGTTGTTTCTATCCTTTAAGTAGGATTCAAACCAATTTAGAACAGTTTCCGAAAGTCCCACCCAGTTTTCCAGTCGGTCTAGTAATATGCTGTGGTCAACGCAGCACTGAGATCTAATAATACTAACACTGAAGTTCTGCCACTGTCTGTGTTTAAGTGGATGTCATTAAAGACCTTTACAAGAGCAGTCTCAGTGCTGTGGTTTGGACGAAAGCCTGACTGGAACACATCGAAACAACCATTTAAATGCAAGAAACTACTCAACTGTTGAAAAACAACTTTTTCAATGATTTTACCTAGAAATGGCAGGTTTGATATGGGCCTGTAATTGTTCATTACTGAAGCATCTAGATTATTCTTTTTGAAGAGCGGTTTAATGACTGCAGTTTTAAGGGCCTGTGGAAAAATACCTGAGTGAAGAGATTTGTTTACTATATGAAGTAGATCTGAGGCCATGCAAGGCAAAACATCAAAAATCCTGTTGGAATAATATCAAGGCAGCAGGAGGAGGATTTCAGAAGTTGAATAATGTCCTCTAGGTTTTTTTCATTAATCGGATGGAATTGTGTCATGGTGTTTGACTTGATGTTAAGTGGACACAGAGACAACACATGTGCTGTTCCTGATGCAGAGGCACTGACTGCTTGTCTGATTTTCTGAATGTTGTCAGTGAAGAAGGAGGCAAAATCATTGGTGGATAGAAATTCAGAGGCTACTGACACTGGGGGGTTAGTTAGTCTGTCAACGGTAGCAAACAAGGCACGTGCGTTGTTTTTGTTTTTGGTAATGATGTCAGAGAAGAAAGACTGTCGGGCAAATATCAATTCCAAATTATAAAGGCCAAGTCTCTCTGTATAGATTTCAAAGTGAACCTGGAGATTTGTTTTTCGCCACCTGCGTTCAGTTTTTCAATACTCTCTTTGTTCTGTTCTCACGGTCATGGCCTTTCTCCATGGAGATATTTTCTTGCCAGACACTTCCTTTACCTTAGTTGGAGCAATGGCATCTATAACATTTTAAAATGTTTAATTAAAATGATCTACTAGCTCATTTACTGAGATGTTAGCAGGGGCAAGTGTGGAAGAAACATTCTGAGTAATTTCCCTAGTATTTTCAGTTAAATATCGCTTTGTGGTTACCTCTTTTTGAACACTTGTGTGAACAGAAATAGAGCTCTCAAAGAAAACACAGGAATGGTCAGAGAGTGCAACATCAGTCACCACAACCTTAGAGATATTCAGACCCTTTGAGATCATTAAGTCCAGAGTGTGCCCCTTATTGTGCGTGGGCTCCGTCACATGCTGAGTCAGTCCATAGTTATCAAGAACACAAAACAGTTCTTTAGCCCCTCTGTCCTGGGGGTTGTCTGTCCTGGGGGTTGTCAACAATGACTAGACGGCAGAGATGTTCACAAGTCTTTTTTTGCAAGTCCAAGTCAAGTCTCAAGTCTTTGGTCACGAGTCCAAGTCAAGTCTCAAGTCTTTGTGGGTTGAGACTTGATCAAGTCTCAAGTCTTTGGTCACGAGTCCAAGTCAAGTCTCAAGTCTCTAAAAAAATAAAAGTCTCATGTCTCTTCTGGTTGTAATAAGCCTTCTATTGTCTGCTGCTCTCCAGTCTGTTGAGAATACTGCACGGCTATATCTAAGAAATTCAAAGCATTTACTGTGTTATTATCACTCCTCTATCTATTAGCATACAGTATCAGTACTGACTAGTTGTTTGTTATATGATCACTTTAAACAGGCTATTGCAATGCAATATGATTAACGTTACCGACCTTTTTTATGTCATGTCAAGAGCTGGATGTCAACGCCACTCAACGCAAACAAGTGTGACAAGCAATTCACTAATCTTTTCAAATATTCAGTTACAAAGCTAGCAGCAAGCTAAGTGAACATTACACAGCTGATGCTGAGCTAAACATGTTTGCTAACCGTCCATATGCGTTAATGTGACTGACCTCTCCGGGTGAGTTTCCAAGTGCCTGATGAAATTCGACGTTGTTGCGCCAGCATCCTTGATTTTGATATTGCAGACTTTGCAGTGTGCCCTCCTTTTGTTGGTGCCGCCGGCGTTTTGTTAGAAGTTTTTGTAGTTGAACCTAAGTACAAGCGGTACAGCCGCAGGTGTGCCGCCGGTCGCCATTGTGTTACTACGAGGTAGTAACAGAGGCGCGCACCTCTGCGTAATGAGCCCGGCTAAAATAACTGGATGGCCTACCTGCCTGTCAGCCTTCCATCTGGGCACAAACTTATCTCGTGCCCTCATTGGTCATGTGCGCGTTCGTGTGTGTTGGAGGAGGCGGGCTCTATAAGGAAGTAGCAGCCTCTAGCAGATTATCTCCGGTTGTGTATTTTCAAATTCTAGCGATCTCGAGCCGGTTTCTCTCAAATGTACCTACCCCTCCTTTAATACGCCAAAAATAGAAAACACAATGATTGTTCACGAGTCCCAACACACGAGTCCAAGTCGAGTCTGAAGTCTTTTGGTCACGAGTCCAAGTCAAGTCTGAAGTCTCTGTGTGTGCGACTTAAGTGCGACTCGAGTCCGAGTCGCAGACTCGAGTCCGAGTCGCAGACTCGAGTCCCCATCTCTGCTAGACGGTCAAAGTCAATACACACTATAGACAGCAGTTCAGTAAAGTCATCAAAAAAGCTTGCACAGTATTTGGGGGGTCTATAGATATTTAGGAACAGAGCTCGAGAGGAGCATTTCAGCTGAAGGGCCACATATTCAAAAGAAGAGAAGTTTCCATACGATGTCTTCCTGCATTGAATGGAATCATTGAACAGAATAGCAACTCCACCTCCTTTCTTATGCATTCTTTCCTGACTCATAAAACTAAAGTGGGGAGGGGTCGATTCGATAAGAACAGCTGCACTGTTATCTTGTTCAATCCAAGTTTCTGTTAAAAACATAAAATCGAGATTGTGCTCAGTGATAAAATCATTGATTCAAAATGTTTTTCCTGCCAAAGACCTGACATTTAATAAAGCTAGTTTAAGTTCGTTAAACACACTATCAGGTTTTTTGTTACAAGCTGTGGCTGACATGGAATCACTGCTAAATTAGATAAACTCACACAAACGTTTGAGCGCTTCCTGTTTCTAAAATGATTCACCGCTCTTAATCTATTACCTATCAACACAGATATCGGCAAAGCTACAGGCAGGCAGGGCCCCGGCATGTCCTGGAAAGAGTTGAGAGTGCCATACGCCCTTGAGCCTGGACCCAGCACATATCAGTTTGCAGCGTTTTGTACACACACATCCCGCCTCTGAAGGGGAGGGAGGACCCACCACCCTGCTCCTCTCATCATAGGAGGGCAGGGTGAGGGCTACACTGTAGAAAGGGGGGTTTGGAAATCTGCTTCCATCTTCCTTGTATTGTTTTGGTTTGGATGATTGTGGTAGGCATGGTGATGAAGCCGGGGGAGATGGTGCGCGTCTCTGCTTCGGTGATTTTGGTGGGCGTCGTTGAGGGGCAGGGGGTAAAGGACATGCTGCCAACCCTGCGTTTCGCCTTCATGCGGTCATCGAACTCCAGGGGGAGGGCGAGGGTGAAAGGGTGAGCGGAGAGTAGAGAGAGCTGGGGATGAATGAAGAGTATCCTCAAAGGCGTTGACAGGGGGGGGGGGGGGGGGGCAGTGGAGACTCCTCCATGTGTCTCATAGGTCTCCCATAATCAGAACATTCCTCAGGCGGGTGCAGTGATAGATCTTCAGGGTTTTCTGAGCGATGTGTTGTGTCTTTCTCCTGTTTTGATTCCTCTTGCCGCTTGTCCTTGGCAGAGGGAACAGATTGATGACGCAGGCAGTTGAATATGTTAGAGACAAACAATTTCACTCCTGACTTGTTCAGGCAAACTCCATTTGCCTTGAAAAGATGTCTGCGGTCCCAGAAAAAGTTAAAGTTGTCAATAAAATGCACAGAATGGTCAGTACAGGCAGTGGAAAGCCAGGTGTTCAGTGCAAACAGTCTGCTGAATCTCTCCACTCCTCTTCTGACTGGCGGTAGAGGGCCACTGATGAACACCTCTGCATTTAGAGAGCTGGCAGTTTCCAACAGACATTTAAAGTCTTCTTTCAGCACTTCTGACTCTTGTTTCTCAACAGCATTTGTTCCAATGTGCAGAACTACATTCTTCACAGTCGGATGTTCAGCCCCAATATGCAGGATCTTCTCAGCCAAATCAGAGACCGCATCCTTGGGAAAACAGAGTACTTTGGTGTTGTTCTTATTACACAGACCTTTTACATCTCTTACAGCAGAGTTTCAGGCCCAGTCGTTAGCTTTCCCTCTAGCCTTTTACTTTTGGAGTAGCTATTGGTCCTTACCCTGCTGTGTGAAGAGGACAGGTTATCCAGGTCATCAGAAAGGGATCTCCGGCTCTCGGTCAGCGGAGCGTATCTGTTCTGGATTGGCACACTTGGTGGTTTAGGAGGATTGTTTGTAGTTCTCCCTTTAGCAGCTGTCCACGGCTGTTTCCTAGTATGAACAGGGGTTGAAGAGGCGCTCTTCCTGGGTGATAACAATGCAGGCCAGTCGGTCGCATCACAGATTTCAGAGCGCTGGGCTCTGCCTGTTATCCGTCCTCCCAAATCCCATGGAAATGATTTACTCTTCGGCTTTGCACCCAGAGAGTTCCAGGGAGGACTACCACTTGTAGATGTATTACCCAGTACACAGCCCTCCTGTTCCTTGGAATCCTTGTAGCTGCTAACTAGCTGTGAGTTAGCATACCCTTCTCCATTATTTTGTAACACTGGTAAAGTGGTGTCATTCCAACCTAGTCCATTCACTTCCACGTTAACTTCTAACCGTTGCATTTTCATTTCCAACACAGCCATCTTCTGTAGAAGTTTGTGGAAGTCATCTATAGAGAACGGAGGCATTTTGCTACCGACTAGCTTAAGCTAAATAGCATGCAGTAGCCTACCAGGCTTTAGCTGTTGCTAGGCCACGCTACTGTAAGACTGAGGTCGTTGTAAAAATATTGAAATATGCCTGAAACCCTCCGTCTATTTACGAAGATGAACTGTCCCAGTGATAGGTTCATGTCCAGGAGCCGCTGCTCGAAGTTTTCAGAGAATAAGAGTAGGAAAATCAGCATAAAAAGTAAGCAGAGGCAGGAGCAAGCAGAAAAGCGTCTGCACTGTAAGCGTCTGCACTGTAAACCCTTTTTACAGATGGCTTTACACAAGCAATACCATGTCTGAACACTTTCATCTTGAATATGTTAACAATATTCATATATTAAAATCATCCACCTGCTTTTTCTTTAGTTGTTATGCAAGGGGTTATGAAACTTGGATGTCAAACTTCTTCATCCTTATGACTGAACCACTGTGTTGACTTTGCATTCAGTTGCACCTTTGTGTCTGAGCCAATCCCATGCAGCCTAATCATCACTAATGTGCTGACTGGTCCTTGGACTAAAGCCAAGCGTCCCTTCGCTCCAAAAGCTATCCCACAAAGATGAATTCAACTGATTATTAATTATCCAGCACAGTGTCCAAATTGCCTCAAAATGTATATAAAGCTGTATAAACCCAGACTGAGCCGCTCATTCATGTTTGCAGAAAACTCACTATTTGTTTCTGACAATTCCATTTAGAAATCTGATAATTTAAGAGTGTGCTGCAGATTTGAAAACATACATTAATGGTAGAACAGACAAAATGCAGGTTATAACTTGCTATACTGTTCTGATACATTCAACAAGTTCAGAAACATTTCAATCTTAGTTAAACATGTGTTTATAACTTGCATTTGGAGGAAGACAGACAACATAAAATGCCTTAAAGATAAAGCTTATATTATGTACAATATGCCCTCCCTGTAATGAGGACTTATGCTGATTTCTTTATGTATTCTAACTTAAATATTTAATAGTGTGATCTTACACCAAGATGTAATGGCATGGAAACTTCAAATCACACATTTTCACAAAGGAGTTTGGTTGGCAAACAGAAATACAATTTAACGTAGTATTCCGGTTAGGGGATGGTAAGAGGGCGGGACCACAGTGGAGCAGGTGTTTAAATACCAGGCAGGTGAGAGTGGAGGAACAGCAGATCCTGGAGCTGCGGCTGACACACACACACACGCACACACACACACACACAAACACACCTGAGCCGTCGGAAACAGGTAAGACCCGGGCAAACTCACTCTGCATATTGTTTTCACTCTCACGGCTGTGTAACTACAGCCAAGTCATTTGAATGTGTGTCTATATCCAAGTCTGTGACTGTTACTCAAACCATAGGCTGTAACTACTTTGTGATCACTTTTAATAACTTGATTTGGATGAATAGGCAGAGTGCAGGTTGGCATACTGCATCAGTGAATGCAGATGGAAAATAGCTAATAGCAAATTCTGGCATAAATCCTCTTTTCCCTTTTGATGTATTTTCATGCATGGTCTCAGGTCAATCAAAACTAGTTTTGGGACAACTTCCACGGTTAGAGTCTGATAGTCATACTTTTTTCGATGTTTCCTGTCCGTTACATATTTCAACAAAATCATCTTTTATAATAGTGATTTTTCTTTCTCACCACTTCAAGGGAAGGAAGATAAAGTGTGTTTATACTGTTCCTTAACACAGTTTGACCTTTTACTCTTTCCATTTTGTTCCAGTAAGTCTATAAAGATGATCAAAGCTTTGTTGTCAGCACTCTTGGTCCTGGTGGCCGTGTCCTCCGCCTTTGGGAAATACATCCCCAAAAGTGGGAAGAGGATCCCTCAGACTCTCTCCAGAGGTGCGTAGCGTCCTCTGAGCAAGTGAGACTGAAAGAGAGTTTTATAAATGTTGAGTCGGTCACTTATCCATAATGTATCCATGTTGCCAGGTTGGGGTGATCAGCTGGTCTGGGCGCAGACTTACGAAGAGGGTCTCTACTGGTCCAGGTCACGGTAAGAAAATAACAGTTATTAAAATGCTTTTCCTTTGACAGAGTTGATCTTTGAATCTGATGAGATTGTTCCTGACATGTTTCAGGAACAAGCCTCTGGTGATCATCTTCCACCTGGCGGACTGCCCACACAGCGCGGGTAAGTCTGACCCCGGATGTAGCACCTAATCATCTTATTAATCACACAACCTGTTTGAACAGCCAGCCGTCATGTGTTTGCTCAAGTGTGACGTCACATCCTGGTGTACTTCAGGGTTGTGGAGTTTTAACAGTAACACAATGTGTTTCTCCTGCAGCACTGAAGAAGGTCATCACTGAAGACAACGACATCCAGAAAAGGCTGGATGAGGACTTCATCATCCTCAATCTCATGGTAGGTTACATCAGACATCACTGCTTTAAAGGCGCATCCCACTGAATGTGTATGCAAGTTTCCAAACTCTGAGCACTTATAGGTTTGTATTCACTTCACTGTAAACTTGCTGTTTATCTAGTATATTTGATATGCATCACTAAACTAGCTACAATTAGCTTGAAACTTTTGTTTAGTTTGTTCAATAATTATCCAAAGTGAACAACCAACCTTTCATCACTTTGAAATGTAAATGTGTCTACATTTGGATTGCTGCACATATGTTAATGTGACATGAACTTTTTTAAACAGCCTGTGAGAATAACTCAGACGGAAATACAGAGATATCACATAATAACTAACACTTGTCAACCATTGTTCCTGTGGCTCATTTGTTGACACCTCTGTTTGACGATGTGTTTCCTTTTCTCTCCGACAGTATGAAACCACAGACAAACATCTCTCTCCTGATGGACAGTATGTTCCCAGAATCATGTTTGTCGGTAAGAGCTGTCTTCCTATTAGCCTGTTAGCCTGTTATCCCGTTAGCATGTTAAGGTTGTGGATGAGGTTACTCAGCTTTTTCTGGTATAACTAAATCATTAAAGTCAAGGCAGTCAGTCATTCGGTTCTGACACGAAGCTGCCTTTGACCAACTTTGTCAGTTTAGTTAACTGTAAGTAGGTTTTTAGTATGCTAATAATGTTTGATTTATTAAAGCTAAGATTGCTTTGTACAGTAATAGCATCCAGCAGCGAAAGACATATTCTGATCCGTTACTCAAGAAAAGTTAGCAATGTATGACTTAAAGACTTAATTCAAATGAAAGTCCAATAATGTCTTTACAGACCCTTCAATGACGGTGAGGGCGGACATCAACGGACGCTACAGGAACCGCCTGTATGCCTACGAACCAGCTGACCTCACACTCCGTAAGTGCTAAGCTAACACACTGAGCTTCGTCTGTGTCCATGAATCATAAATGTAATGTTTCCCGCCTCTCCCACAGTGAAGACCAACATGGATGCAGCTAAGAAGCTCCTGAAGTCTGAGCTGTGAGCCCGAGGAGTCACACGCGGTCCCTTCAGTTTACACGTGGAAAACTACGCACTGCAAAATTCCTTCTCTTCAACTTCACTTGTTTCCGCCTTAAATTCCCTTTCTGATCCTTCCCTTTATTAATATTATTGCTGTACATCCAGAATGTCTTTTAAATAAATAAGGAACTGTTCATACGTACAATATGTGTAATGCTTTTTCATTTGCCAACACATTGCAGGGAATTATAACACTCAAGAGTAAATATGAATAATAAACTAAAGAATAATGCCAACTTAATGTGCTAATGCTGCTACTACTACTAGTTAACCGGATATAGATATATAATATAATATGAAATATAGTTATATATATATATAATTCATGCACTGTTGTGCTAATACATCAATGAAATGTAATACTACATATACTTATGCAGCAACTCAAATCCTGGTTATGTTTATAACTTATTTGCCATATCATATCACCTATATGGTGGTGCAGGGATCAGTCCTAAACTGGAAAATTAGTTTATTTCAGCACTTCCGAACTCCCTTGTTGCGAAATCAATGTTTTTTTAACGTGGTTCGGTTCGATGGCTGAGATTTTCACGTTTTGTTCGACAACATAAAAAACGACAGTAAACCCTAACTGATGAGTTTCTGAAATGTATACTGTATGTGCCTGACACTGTGTTAGCTAACAAGTGGCCAAATGACACTTATAAACGTCATCACTTCAAACATTAGCCGCCTTTAGCTTAGCGGTGTTGTCGCCGGAGCTTATTTTCTGCAGTATTCCTAAATCAAATGAAAAAAATCCCATTGGCCTTGTCTTGGGAGGCTAACTTCCAGATTGACCTACAAAAAAAAGTCATCACTGCACACTATGAAATATTTGTTAAGCCTCAAAGCTAGTTTGCAGTAAGTGGTGGAGAGTTTAAGGATCTATATTCCATCAGTAAGGCCTGCAGGGAACATTAGTGTCTACAAGGTTACCTGAGGGCAGTGGACACCATATTTGACAGGAAGCAGTTTCCTGCTAAAGCATCCAGCAGATTCAGAGCATCCTTCATTTGGGGTCGAGTGGAGTGAGCTTCTGAACCCTCCACAATGTTTCCCACGTATTCCAGACATGGCTTGAACAAAAGCAAAGCAATCTGGGAAGTATGCCAAATAATTAACAATATAGTTGTTGTTCATTTGTTAAGCAGTATTATCAGTATAGTGAACTCCAACAACAATCCACAGCTCACGGTTATCATTTTCACTTTGATATGACCAACATAGTAGATAGTGAGTTAAGCAGTGAAAATGCTTTGGCAAGGAATTTGTTCATAGAGCACAATGTGTTCTGTGTGTGTGTGTGTGTGTTCCACATCCTGGATGGGCGGGTTTACACTGTCAGCACTGAAGGCTTGTTCCTGTTGCTAGGTTACTGAGGCTCCACGCAGACTGTTATTCTTTGTCCTGAGCTGCTTAGAGCAGGAGAACGTGGCACGAGGTGGTTGATCAGGACTTCAACTAACATCCTCTGAACCTGAACCGAGGACAGAGATTCAGGAAAGGAAAACCAATGTCAAGTCAGCTTTTCTGTGTAGATATATCTGTAACATACTTATCCTTTCACGTTTTCACAGAGCTGATATCGTTTGAATGACAGTAAGTGAATGCATCAATATTCATGGCCCTACTCCTCATATTCAGTTTAAAGCCACTTTATGACCGAGTTATTTGATTATGTTTCTGTGGTTTTGACTTCAAATGAACTATATGTTAGATTTTGCTTTACATTCCCCCAAAAACTAGATCGCAATCCCAAAACTATGAAGTGTAACAATTATTAAATCTAATGTAGCTCTCAGTCTTCTTTTATGTATGTTGAGATACTGACTGTTAAGATACTGAATACTGACTTGGTATTTAAAACAATGCAAAATGAACTTATTGCGCTGAGCAACCTGTGCTTTGTATTTACAGACAATCTGACCTTTAAGACTGAATAATACACAATAATGTTCCCTATTGTTTTGAATTGAAACAATTGTACAGAGTAGAAACCAGAAGACAAGAAGCCAGAGAAATCAGTGTTTTATTCAGATGTACAGTAAAAACGCTCAGACAGGTGCAGCTCTCATACGGGAGCTACTATCTGCAGAAGAATCACACACACACACACACACACACACACACACACACACACACACACACACACACACACACACACACACACACACACACACACACACACACACACACACACACACACACACACACACACACACACACACACACACACACACACACACACACACACACACACACACACACACACACACACACACACACACACACACACACACACATAAGAACAGCATGTTGCAGCCCTCAGTGGAAACACAACGATCAGTGTTTTATTTACAAAGTCCACAAAAGGAGGGCAGAGGTGTGACGGAGCAGCCGGAGCTCACTCACAGGAAAGCACTGGGGTTAGCTCGAGGGTCTTTCTGGTTCCTGTAGTGGTACGTCAGCCACACTCCCAGAATCTGCAACAGGACGGAGAAACAGTGAGACTGAGAGCAAAACAATAGCCTCTGTGAGTTAGAGAATAACACTCAGTGTTTTCTTTTGATCACCCACAGTGAATGTATCTGCTCAGTAAGCTTTTTACATGGACACACATTATATAAACCACCGACTCGACATTGATATCAATGCATTTTTTTCCGTATTGCTTCTGTTAAGAATTTTTCTTCCTTTCTACAGCGTTTCCATTAACCAGTCTTCAAACACTGACAGAGCCTGTTAGTGTTTACTTCCTGTCTGTCTTCTTCTGCTGTTCCCTTTAGTGTTTACTTCCTGTCTTCTTCTGCTGTTCCCTTTAGTGTTTACTTCCTGTCTGTCTTCTTCTGCTGTTTCCATGACTCTTCCTGTCTGTCTTCTTCTGCTATTCCCTTTAGTGTTTACTTCCTGTCTGTCTTCTTCTACTGTTCCCTTTAGTGTTTACTTCCTGTCTGTCTTCTTCTGCTGTTACCTTTAGTGTTACTTCCTGTCTTCTTCTGCTGTTCCCTTTAGTGTTTACTTCCTGTCTGTCTTCTTCTACTGTTCCCTTTAGTGTTTACTTCCTGTCTGTCTTCTTCTGCTGTTCCCTTTAGTGTTTACTTCCTGTCTGTCTTCTTCTGCTGTTCCCTTTAAGCCCCTGTCACACTGTCCCGAAATTGACACTCGATGGACACACGAATATGGAATTGTGAATTTCGCACGAAGATGGCCCCGAACCACACACGAAGGCAACATTTACGACATACAACTGCAACGAAAGTACACAAAACAACAATTATGTTTACAGTACTATGCTACTGTACTGATACTCTTGAGACCTTTGTTCTTACTTTATCCGTCTTATATGTAGAAAATATTACGGTTTTCTCCGTAATGTTGTTTCCATAACAAACAACAACTTTCCTGTCAACTGTCCTTCAAAATAATTATTATATCCTTTTTAGTTTCACAGAACACAAATTGGGTTATTACATAATATGTTACATGACTTTTGTTGTGCAACTAAACAACCCGATGGACACACGATAAAGGAAATGTTCAAATTCGGCTGTGATCGTAGCAACATCGGGCCATTCGTGAGGGCATCTAAGCCATCGTATGACCGCAGGTGGAGTTTCTCAGGCTCCGGCAGCAACTTCGTGAACGGTGGCAAATCTTTGGCATGCCAACAAATTGCCGAAGGACCTGAGAAGGTTCATTTTCGTGTTGAATTTGTGTGTCAATTTTGCCCTTCGTAAGGCCATCGTGAGGGCATCTTGTTATCATCGGTGCCATCGGGCATTCGCCCCGATCAGAGTGAGTGTGAATGCACCGATGATAACACGAAGATGACACGATTTGACAAGATGCCCTCACGAGTGCCTTACGAAGTTGCCGCTCACGAAGTTGCTGCCGGAGCCTGAGAAACTCCACCGGCAGTCATACGATGGCTTGGATGCCCTCACGAACGGCCCGATGTTGCTACGATCACAGCCGAATTTGAACATTTCCTTTATCGTGTGTCCATCGGGTGTCAATTTCGGGACAGTGTGACAGGGGCTTTAGTGTTTACTTCCTGTCTTCTTCTGTTGATTTCTCTAACGTCCAGCGCTCCGTCTTTTAACCTCTGTCCTGCTCTTGTTTTTTTTGCTCTCCATTGAAGCATTTCGATAAATATAGATGGATACATAAATAAAGCTACTAGGACAAAGTAGTTCAAACTATTTTGAAAGTAGTTGTAATGGGATTACGGTATCAGGATACAAAAAAAACATCTTTTTGATATTTATTTTCTTGTGTATTTATTTGCATTTCATTTGATATTGAGGTCATCCAAAAGTAACAGAAAGTAATTAGGTTAAATTACTTTGATATTTGATACTCAGATTTGGTTACCGATTAGGTTTTTTGAACATGAAACTAGTAATTGTAACGGAAAACATTCTCAAAGTTACCCCCCCAACCCTGCCAGTGTGTGTATGCTTTCCTACCTACTCTAACTACTGCTTCTTCTTACATCTGCCTGTTCTACTACGGTTCAAATGCTTCTCATAGCACCGCTGCTAATGCTCATTTAGTTTGACTGAGCACAGCATGGAGTAACTTAGTGTTGTAGTTGTGATGGCTCACCTCAGTAAAGCTGAAAAAGAGTCCGATGCCTCCCACGAAGCGGAGCACCTCTCCTGCATGCTCCTGGATCTTCTCTGCACAGGGCAGACACGAGTGGTTGGGGAAACACGCCTGCAGGACGACAACACACACAGCGAAGCAATGACTCAGGCTGCAGCGAGAGGGGATATTATGATCTTATATCAGTGTAACCCTCTGAACCGGTCCACGGTCAGACTCACAGCATCACAGGTGCGGTTGGGCTCCAGCTGTCTGAAGCCACAGCAGTTGAGGCTCTTCTCCACGTCCCTCTGAGTGCTGCGGGAGTTATTCCAGCCCACCTCCAGCAGCTGGTCCTGCAGCACGCACGCACACACACGCACGCGCGCGCACACACACACACACCACACACACACACACACACACACACACACACACACACACACACACACACACACACACACACACCACACACACACACACACACACACACACACACACACACACACACACACACACACACACACACACAGCACTCTTCATCTCACTCCACTTTCATAAAGCACTGAATCCAGTGTTATGCAAAAGTGGATGCATACTCAGATACATTTGTTCATTTATACTATGTTCTAATAATATAAGATTTAAAATGAACTAGTAACCAATGTTGCAGCATAAAGTGGAAATGCTCCAGTATTGAAAAAAAATGTCTTAAGCAGGGTACTGAAGACAATTAAAAGCAGTATGTGTGTGTGTGTGTGTGTGTGTGTGTGTGTGTGTGTGTGTGTGTGTGTGTGGTGTGTGTGTGTGGTGTTTGTGTAATGCAAATTCATAGATTCTGGACTTTTCAAAAATGGCTGAAACGTGTAGATAATGGGAATTCTTTGGGGGGGGAAATATGTCATACATTAATTAATAACCAAAGCAGAAGCTTTTTCATATGTCCCAAACATATTTGGATCAATACAAGACATGGGCTGTGAGTAGTTTTGAATGGCAGCACGCGTATGTGTGATCCTCTCAGTCTCACAGCAGTTGAGGTCCTTATGGTAGAGCCTTCTGTCTAATAGCTGCTGGCTGCACACAGACCTTTAAATAAGGATCAACTATCCGTCTGATCTAATGGTTTAGATGTCAGCAGCATCAGAAAGGCTTTAAACAGTGACCACAAATCACTTCCACTTCATTACTGACACCACAGATACAAGGAGAGTCACTTCTTGTGAAGGGAAGGTGATCTTCACCACTGCCAGCAATCTGTGCTGAAGGTAGTGATGGATGATGTCCGAGGTGTTCCTGCTGACCGCTGCAGCTCTGTTCCTCTGAGACAGGAAGCCGTATTACAGAGCATCCGTGTTTAATCACTTCTGGAATGAACCCCCTTCCTGTCGATCTGCCTTGTCTCTTCTACTTCTCTTAGTCACTTCCTCCATGACACACAATGCCTTTCAACAACTACAGGAAACAGTTCAATAATTATGCTGCTAACAATCACAAGTTACATTAGGGCCTCAGCAGGCTTCGAGAGCAACACATTACTTGCAACTGGATTATGTAACCTAGATTTAAAAAAGTAACTGTATTACACTATCGTAAAAAATATTTAATCAGATTACCTTAAAATTGGAGATTAGCAGGAAAACAATGTTAGAAAAACTAAACAGAGCATATATAAATGAAGCTGTACTGCTCTGTAGGCTAGCACTTTGAGAGGGAGGCTATACGTCTACTGCCTGAATCTGCTGCATGGTCTCCACTTTCTTTGCTTCTTTTGTTCTGTTTTTAATTCAGCAGGTGAACCTGTATGTTCATACAACAGTGTGTGTGAGCTTAACTGTGTGTGTTAAACTGAAACGGAGCATTTTCTGTCAGCTGGTTTGAGTCCTGCTTCTTGAAACTGTAGGATGTGCTCGTGAGTTTCACTGTTGGTGTCCAGGCTGCGGTCTGAACCTGCTGAGTGAAAGGAAGGTCTTCCTATGAGATCATTTCTGATCCTAAACATCCTGGTCTCCTCTTTCCTAAGGTCACATTGTTCCGTTGTCTTACAGTAAAGAGTAAAGAAGTATCATTACGATGTTTAACTTAAGTTAAACATCGTAATGATACTTCTTTACTCTTGTAATTGTTACATACTAAAATGAAGTTGAATTGAACATTAGCCACTATTAGTATTGTCACTTGAGGTCATTGCACGTCATCATTCACACACATTCATACAGAGCAGGGCTGCCATGCAAGGCAACGTCAGCCACGGCCGCTCTGTGGGACCACCATCCACCATACTCTCCATTTCAAAGAAAGGGTATCATAAATACAACACGAAACGATGAGCCGAGCCAGAACCCTGCAAACAGTGGAACACCAATAATAAACCATCATAATGAAATTTCATTATGATGGTTTATTATTGGTGTTCCACTGTTTGCAGGGTTAATTACGTTTAAAGAATAGTATGTACTTGTTTTAAACCAGGGAAATAATTGTCAAAAAGATAAGAAGGAATTATTTACACAATATAATCAATGAAAGAAATTAAAACATTTAACAGTGATGTCAGAATCACTTTGTTTCACTATAGATCATTCCAGGGGAAGCGCTGAGCAAATGGAAGCAATGAAGACTACGTTGAGGTGACAGGGTTCAATGTGTCCTCCTTCCCGAGGCTTTATGAGTTGAGACACACATTAAGCTGCTGCAGGGGTACACGATTGATTTCTAGTACAGTTGTCGGTGCACCCAGCTGAATGGGGGTTCTCTATGTGAAGCTGCTGCGCATCGTACCTGCTGCTCTCTGTTGATGGCCAAGCAGGCGCTGGAAACAGAGAACTGCACGATGAACACCATGAACAGGACGATCATGTACTGAGCTTCACTGTCAAGGAGCAACACACACACATGTTCAGCAGAAACAACAACCCTGCTCACACACACTGTAACTCCAGGCCCGATTGAAAGCTGAGCGCCAGTTAGAGCCTGGCTGTGCACGGGGTGTAACACGAGGCCGTCTGGGTCTTATTGCACTGCATACATGAATAGATGTTCCAAATCACTGAGGGGAAGAGAGGGCACTGTCCAACATTACAAAACATTCACAGATCCATAACATACGTACAGTGCTCATATACATATCTACATACGGTATGTAAGGGAAGTGGTAAGTCATGTTTGGTATAAAAACAGGAAACAGCTGGTGTGGCTCTGTCACCTAGCAACACCTGTGGCGCTCACCAATGATATACTGTATATATCACATAACATTACAATACTGTATTCTACTCTGTTTGATCCAAAAACACAAAGCTCTGAAATAGTAATGTTATGATGATGTACATTTTGCGTACATATGTGATATTTAATATTTATATATACATATGAGTAGCATTTTACTGTACACAATAAAAGATCTGATTCAGAGATAATTATGTTCACAGCTTTTTTCTTCAACCGAAAATGGTTCCTGTGGGTATTGTCCACAGTACTGATGTATTACATGTCTAATATATGTCATATATTGTAATGTAAAGCGCTTTGAGCCCTTGGAAAAGTGCGGAAATCAATTATCATCATTATTATTATTATCTCAAACTGTTATTCCACTGGTTTAATCTTTAGAGATCCATCGTGTTAAACCAATGTTTAATCTTCATCTGAAGAGCAACTAAAGATTTAAAATAAAATGTAGTAGAGTTACATACATTATATCCCTATTAAATGTAGTGGAGTAGAAGTATAAAGTAGCATTACATGGAAATATGAACTTAAAGGGGACCTATCATGCAAAATGCACTTGTGTACGTCTTTTATACATGAATATGTGTCCCCGGTGTTCCAGGGAACTCACCAAGTGTCAGCAAACACAACCCTCTCTCTTTTCCTCCATACCAAAATCTCTAAAAACGGGGCTGCAACGGATCTGATACAGATTTGAATTTTTCTGACGTCAGCAATGAGGAGCTCCGCCTATATGGGCAACTCTCCACCTATCAGGGGAATGGGGGGTTGGGCCACGGCCATTGCCGCTCGAAAAAGCTGGAGATGCTGTAGCACATATGCCAGGCCTGTAGGTGGCGCTGTAGTCTGCCACAAAAGCAGCGAAGAAGACTTCTCACAGAATCAACCCTTGCAAAAACAGGACTGGAAAAGAGCAAATAGAGCGAAATGAGGCATGGCTAAAATGCATGATCTGTTTGGTATTTTGAAAAAAAAAACTTCACAGACATGTTTTGTATAGGTATGGCCCTACAATATATGTTTCAGATATAGCATGATAGGTCCACTTTAAAGTAACTTAAAATTGTACTAAAGTACAGTACTTTAGTAAGTGTAGGTAGTTACTGTCCACCACTGGTCTTTATGCTAGGCTAGGCTAACCCTGTCCTGACTGCAGCTCTGTAATGAACTCTGTAAAAGCTGACATTTTGAAAAAATAACTTGTAATTCATTTGACTGATGTGATTTACGATATTGGAGGAGTTGATCATTTGTGCGTAATTTTCTAAAAAGGTACCAAACTATGAAGGGAGATATGGTGCAAAATGGGAGAGCCTGTAAAACCTGATGTGAGCACTTGCATAAAAAAAATCTGAGCTTGTGTGCATACATTTACACTTGTATAAAATATCCACGTAACTGTGAACCAAATGTACACTTGTATAAAATATCCACGTAACTGTGAACAAAATGTACACGAATCTGCTCGAGGAAAAGGGGCTGCGTCGTTCTGATAGCTCCGCCCCTTCGCTCCGCCCCCCCTCCCTCCCCCACATCTACAGGTGAAAATTACTTTTGCGACACATCTATCGCAAGAAGTGTAGCAAAAGTCAAGACCGCAGATTCGTCGATGTATACTAGCACGGAGCAGATTCGTCAAGTTGTAATGACTGATTTGAGAGGTTGTAATAACCAAGTTGCAGTTGTAATGGAAAATATATTTAAAAAATATGTATTTTTCTGCAAGTGAACATTTCATCACTAAGTTCATTTTTTTTCTACAAACTACAACACTTTTTTTCTTCTTCTGTGACTTCAAATTTGGTTCACAGTTACGTGGATATTTTATCCAAGTGTACATTTGGTTCACAGTTACGTGGATATTTTATACAAGTGTACATTTGGTTCACAGTTACGTGGATATTTTATACAAATGTAAATGTATGCACACAAGCTCAGATTTTTTTTCTGCAAGTGCTCACATCAGGTTTTACACGCTCTCGTATTTTGCACCATATCTACCTTCATACAAACAAAGACATTTTGTTTAGTCCGTAGAATATGACTCTCCAGAGGGAACACTATGAAGCACAACAATCCCTAATTCAGAATAATATTCAAACATATTTTTCCGGTACAAATATTGCCTTTCTGATAAATTGTGTAGCCCTTGTAGTACTCAGTCTTGGAATCACACTATTATCATAAAAATATACTTAAAGTAAAAAAGAAAGCAGTCGTTGTGCAGATTGGTCCATTTCAGAATAATATATATGATATGTTTTATAATGATTGATCAAGAAAGTGTTCTCAAAGCTGGTAAAGGTGCGGCTAGTTTAAATGACTTTGTAGACTGCAGGGTAGCTGGTGGATTTACTCCAGGTGGAACTAAAGTCTGATTCAACACTTGATTAGATTTCACATCCTTCATCCACATCTGTGAAGTAACTAAAGGTATTAAATACATGTAGTGGAGGAAAAGTACACCATGTACCTCTGAACTGCAGTGGAGTAGAAGTGCAAAGTAGGACAACATTGAAATACTCCAGTAAAGTACAATTTCCTGTTAATTGTACATAAGAACATTACTTGATTAAATGTACTTAGTTACTTGTTTACACCACTATCGGTGAGCAGTAGTCTGAGCGGTGAGAAGGATACGAAGAAGAGCAGGACCTGGTGATGCTTCATGGCTCCGATCAGGCCGGCCCCGGCCACGAAGAAGAGGAAGACCCCCACGGCGATGATGCCCCCCACCACCTGGAAACTGGAGACCAGGCCGAACCACTTCCCCCACGCCGCGATGCCGATCATCAGCAGGCTCACCATCTGCACCGCACACATGTCAAAAATGTCACACTCAGTGTATTATATTTTGTGTATTATTATTTTGAATAGCTTTTATAATTTTACTATTTTCTATTTTTGGTTATGTATTCTCCTTTCTGTGTCTCTGTATGCACCAGAAAAGCTAATTCTCAGTATGTGTAAACCTACTTGGTAAATAAAACTAATTCTGATATATCTATATTCATATTAAACACACTCTCACTCCCTAATCGTCCAGGAGCGACGTTTGGTCAGGATCCTGTGGCGTCCAGTTGTGACGCTCCGAGGCTCACAAGGGACGCAAATAGCTTTCAACTGATTGCAATGTATTCCCATCTGCGGCGGGATTTGACGCTCATGGAAGCACGGCATTCGTTTGTGTCGGCTGCCCTTAAAGGCAATGTGAGCGTCCATTCCCATTGGATAACGGAGAATTGTACACCCGGAAGTAAGTATTCCTCTTACTGACGATTGATTTTACAGTGATATCTGCACTACTCATCGACTAAAAAACACCAGATTATCCTTGTTAATTACACAACATTGATTGGTTTAAATTGTGTGCAATGCTTTTGTATTTTTCCCCTTCGATTCCGAGAAGCAAATATTTTTTCGGAGTAAAGGATGGCAGAACACTACCCAGAATCCCCAGCTATCGTTTAGGACTACACCATGTGCTCTGTTTGACAAACCCGGTGATTAGTTCTCACGCTCTGTGATTGGTTGACCTCCAACTTCATTCCATAATGAAAAAAAACGTTTCGTAAAAGATAAAAATCATACTTTATTCAGCAGTGCTTGCTTTACTCTTTGAAAGTCATCACATGAATGCATTGTAATAAATGGTTCGGCTGCATTAAATATATTACACATCTGTCGTAGTTCTTTATTTGTATTTATCTTCAGAGACCGATCTATAGTTTCCGGTCTATTCTGAGCTCGGGCTCAGAATGTGTTAAGACCATATTATCTGTGTTGCTGTGGGTTTTTTCCATCGCTTTTGTGTTACAAATATCAAAACAATAACTAAATATCATAGACTGTATATATAAATGGACGTAGGGTCCGTGACGTCACCCATAGGATTCTGCAGAGTTGCCGTGAAGCCCTAGGCGGAGACGGCCACTAACGGCTTGAAAGTGACGTCAGAGTTCAACTCCCGCCTACTCCAAATAAGGGCAAAGAGGCGGAGCCGAGGCGGGACCTGCTGCCACCGAGCTGGAAGTTCCAGAGCTAGCTGAAGCTACTAAGCTAAGCTAACATGCTCCCCATCTGCACACTGCTGTGGCATTTTACGTTTCTAAGGTAAGCGGACATGAAACTGTTCAGCAAAACTATAAATAATAATCTAAGTTATTGAGTTTTTAGCATAATACTTCAGAATCTTAAAACACCTTAATGTTTGTATGCAATTGTGCTAAATTCAACACTGGAATCAAGCAAATATTAATATGTTTGCATGACATTAGTTATTTATATTTTGATATCACTTAACTATACGTTTAATACATTTAAAGGGAGGGAATGCTCATGACACGCATTTTTAAAGAATTATCATCCGATAAAACAGACTAGTCTCTGCCAGTCTTTTTTTTTTTTTTTTAATCCGATGACGTTATCAGTGATTTTAAACTGATTAATTACCGAAATAACATCAACCCTGTGGGCGGCGCCATTTTACCGGAAGTGACGTAAACTATGCGTTTGGTGTCGAGGACAAATTGATGTTCATGTTATTTACTCTAGTTACTCTCAATTCTATAGAAATATGCCTCATTGTATCGCGAAACATTGCCACAATTCGGATAGGAACAATCCACGGAATGCTCGGTTCCATCTATTGCCAACGGGTAAGCGTAGGAAGTACGTTCGGAGGCAGTGGCTTGCGAAATGTGCTCGGCCTGAACCGAAAGATCCACAGGCTCATGTTTGCAGCGAACATTTCAAGTTTCCGGACGACTACTCTGAGAGTATGATAAAACATAAAATGGGATTTATTAAACAACCATTACTTAATGGAGATGCAGTGCCATCGGTCTTTCTGGTGTCATCACCGACCAGGACACCAGTTCAGCCAGTTGAGAAATCGTCCTCTGCAAGTGTGAAGAGACGGAGGACCAGAAGTAGTGCTAGGAGTAAGAATAAGGTATGTTATAGCGCATTTCCATTGCAGCGGCTAGCCCCGTTTTAACGTCCAGGCCAGGCCAGTTTTTGGTGGCCTTTCCATATAGCGTAGTACCGGCTAGCGGGTACTTTCCCCCAGTTTTTCCGGCCCCATAAAATCGTGGTTCTAGGGCCAGGGACAACGAGGCTGAGTATGCTAAACTAGAGAGGGAATCGCTAGCAAGGGTGGTACTACATGCATACATATCTAGTAATCAAAATCATTGTATCTGCTAAGTAGGCCTACATTGGGGTTGTATTGTTTGCCTTTTTAGAAAACTTTATTTTATATTATTTGGGCAGTACATGATATACACAATTGTATTGTTTGCCTGTAGTTGGCCTTTTAATTAATAAAATATTTGAATTTGAAGTTTTGTAGATAGGGATCTTTTGGAATGATCTAGTCTTTGTAATTATCCGGCGACGTTTCTCAGACTGCTTTAATTCTCTAGCTTAAATCAGTAAATGTTCTAAAATGTTTGCTGGGGCCCTGACAATACATTAGCAGACAGGAATGTCAGTATTGCCATCATTTAGACGAGTCCGAACTCAAATACTCCGCCATGTTTTCGTGTGTTTACAAAGTGAACGCATGGATGACGTCATGACCATCACGTGACTATTGAAAATGGCCAAAATGGCAGCTGCCTGACGGAATGTACAGGTTTGGATAAAAAAGAGCTATACAATCATTATTTACTGGGGAATATCGCTGATTTCTTCAGGGTATGGTTTAAACATAATGTTTCACTAAATACTGAAGTTTTGATTAATTATCTAATGAGTGGAGCATTCCTTTAAGTCAAGCTAAGGTACATGTGATGGTAGCTAGTTAGTGCTCTTACCTGTGAGGCCTCCTCCAAACAGCATAATAACCAGACTGTATCATTAAAACTAAGTACCAGTTCTAGATCCTTGACTTCAGACAAACAATTCAAAAGACAACATGTATTTAAAGACCAATCTTTATTTGAATGTGCCTCTTAACCTGAGATATTAGTTATACAGTAATAGTATTGACAATCTAAAAAAACTGAGCAACTCAACAGTCAACTTTATGTTTCTTATTGTCTAAAGCATTTATTATTTTCATTTTCCCCCTCTCATATTCAGTGTGGACGGATTGAGACAGCGTGGTGTCCAGAGAGCTGCAGAGACTTCAGGGAGAAACCTCCGTGTGATGGACGGATTGAGACAGCGTGGTGTCCAGAGAGCAGCAGAGACTTCAGGGAAAAACCTCCGTGTGATGGACGTCCTGTCTGTTGGTTTGGAGAGGACTGAGGGTCTTTCCTCAGCGAGGAGGACCAGGCCTGATGGAGGAGGACCAGGCCTGATGGAGGAGCCCGTGCTGGGCAAAGCTGATACCAACTGCACAGGCCTAGTCTGTCACTTTATTTGACTAAATGTGTTTACTTATACATTTAATAGGTTTACACCTTCTGTCCATATGTGCTTTTTATTTAAAACATTTGATTAACTTTTGGTTCACATTTCAATAAATTGTATTTGTATTTGCTCTCCTTTTGTCCATTATTCTTACTGAAAATGTTAGATTACACATTCACATCTGACTGAAGATTGGCCCCATTTGTTTGTGACGTTGCAAACTCTGCGGTACAAGGCACAAGTGATGTGAAGCTCATAAAGTGAGGCAAATAGAAATAATCAGCTGATGGAGTGTAGATGTGGAAATAGGTGCATTCGATCAGCTGACTGTTTTTACAATAAAAGTCGTTTCTTAGTGTACTGGTCTTAAAATCTCATAACATCAGCTCATAATGTTCCTCTTGGATGTTCTTCTTGACCCTCAGAGAAGGAGAAAATGTCGTGACTTTCAGGCATGTCCTTTCCTAGCAAAAATGACAGGAAACATAAAACATATTATTGCAGAACAAGTGTGTTATTTATGAAAGCGGTGTGTTTGTGTGTTTAGGGGCTGTAGATATAATTATTTTGTAATTGTAATGTTTTTTTTTTATTTCAACAGTGAGCTACAAAGACAATCAGGTTATGAATGAACAGTATGAAGTTCATCAACATTGAAATATATGTTATCAAAATAATATTGAACTGTTACAAAACGTAGTGCAACTGTAGAAGCTTGCTCTGTTGTCTCACTGAAAGAATAACTTTTACCACGTTTTTTACAGACAATATTGAGAGATAAATAGTAGCAGTTCTCACTATGTGTTAAATATCTTTTCCTTCAATACATTAAATTAGAAAGCTGACATAATCATTGTGCTTGTTAACATCTAAATGTAACTTTTTGCATGGAAAAACCCCTCAACTTAACTGATGTGTAGGTGATCTAGTATTTAGTATTGTTTAATGGAATGTATATCAGTGTGTATTAAAGTCAATACTTCATTCATTTAAACCAATATCTTTCTTGATTCTTTGTACAGTATGAAAAAAAGAGTCTTTGTACCTGTGCTGAAGTTCACTGCTGTGAGGAGTCCAGTTCTGTCTCTCACTCTCTGGTCCAGCCTGTCTGCATCACCTGGACACATTAAACAAACAGATACATATGTAAAGTACCATGTGTACAAACAATATAACTGATTCTCTTCTGTTGAACATGTTGGATTGTGTATTGTCCGAGTCAGGGTCCTTTTTATTTTACTGTAACTTTGGAAGTTGTGTTACCAATGCTTACTGTTTATTTGATACCCAATTGGTAATGCAATTAATAAAAACAACAAGGTTTGGGTTCGTTCTTCAGATGACTGTGACGTTAACGTGTAAACTCAATAATGAACTCCAGCTCAACCAACCGTATTGTAATATCTAAGTAAGTAATCATCTTGAAATATGACATTAATAATTGTAATATACACATTTTATTGTGAGGTTGATTTCACATACACTACTTTGACGTTAGCTTGTCTACATACTTGAGCATAGCCAATTTAAATTAACCTTAGCGATGCATAGTTCCTACCTACATAATAAAATATCTCTCTAAGTTACAAGGATGACCTTATTTTATCAACCTCAAACAGAAGCCGTTTGTTCAACAGTATTATCCCACTTAACGTCTATTTCGTTTTAACCTTTATATATACAGTCTATTATTTTAACTTGGAGGTTACGATTAGCATCGTTAGCACCGATGTAGCTACCACTCACTACACGCTAACCCAAGCCTTAACATTCATTACGTAGCTGATTAAAATCATTAACACATAAATAAAGCACTCGAATTTCACTTACCGCAAAACCGCATTCATGCACCGTCTGTTTTAACCGCAGAGCGAGTCACAATAGTCCGATATATAAGCATGAAGAACAAACAACCACGGCCGGCTTCAAGTTGTGTTCCCTGGATGAGCTGAGCAGGCAGAGTCCCTATAGCTTCACGGAGCAGCTAGCAGAGAGACCAGAAGCTAACAGCAGCAGTCACTTGACAGAGCCGTCACTCAATGTGACCATGCCCTAATTTATGCAAAAACATTAAGACCTAATATAAATAAAAGGGTCGTGTTAGAAAACAATTCACTCACAGATCCATATTCATGAAGGTGGAATCTAACTATATCGATAATAAAAATGTATGGAGCCAGGGGTAGAAACATGCTTTTTTCTGCTGTAAAATTGGGCATTTTAACATGGGGGTCTATGGAAATTGCTCCTTTCTGCAGCCAGTCCCTATCGGCCAATATATGAACTGCAGTATGTGGCACTTCCGTATTGGCGTCCCGGCTCTTCCCCAGAGTTTGCCCCTTGCTATATATATCCGTCGTAAACTAAACCAGAAACAGCAGTATATTTTATTTTGTTAACACTGTAAACTTGACAGCTTTTTAACCCAAACCACCTACTGGTTAAAGCACATTATTACACGTTTATAGTAATGCAATGCAGGTAGATTGTGTTGCTTTTTAATGACTGTTTAAAATGCCTTTTTCTTAATGTCTTTTATTATTATTAACTACTTGTTACTTGTTGCTAGGGACGCTGCTATCGATATTATTTCTGTTATGTTGTGTAACTGTTTGATGGTGTTATCTTTATTGCTACCCCCTTGCCCGTCAATGTATAGTGTTGGTCCACAGCGCAAACGTATTAGTTTAACAAAATCCGCATCTAAAATTGTGGCATAGATCTACGTTATTTTCCCCTGTGCAATTCTCCATTTACTCAAGAATAACACATAATTATCCTTGTGTTTATTTATTTGTTTGATTAATAAACACAAGTTGGAGTCTGTCAGTCACGAGGGTCGGAGCAGCACATTTGCTTTAGAGAATATTACACCGGGAAGTAAGTATTCTCTCCGCTTCGCTTGGCAAACCCCGTGATAGTCCTCAAGCTCTGTGATTGGAGAGTGTGCTCCGAGGGTTACGCCGAGCGTCGAACAGCACTTGAAATGGGATGGAACCACGGCAGACTGTCCAAAACTGGATTTGAACGGGTCCACCGCGTCCCCCCCTCCCCCACCCAGTCCCCAGAACTACACATGCTATTGTGTTTCGCAACATGTTCTCTATCTATGGCACGTCTCCACTGGGAGTTGTAGTTTTAAAAGACGTTTCGTATTTCCCATAATAAGAAGTTGCCAGTGTACAAACTGTGTACATCCCTGGAGGTTTAGGGGATAGGAAACACTAAAATGTAAAACATATAATTAATAAATGGGTGAAAATTGCTTGTGCCCATAATGGGCAGCATTAATATATATACCCACATGCCAGCTAAGGTCAGAAGAGCTTTATTTAACAGCTGGTCTTATGTTTATGACCCATCCTGTTGTTAATTGATAAGCCTGCAACATGCACTTGTCAAGGTTCAGAGGCAAATATGGCAGTAGCCATCGATCATCTTAAGATAAGATATACTTTATTGATCCCAAGTTGGAAACATTTGCGTTACATCAGCATGTGTAACAGTTGTAAATATGCAGTGGTGTTTATTTGTAAATCATTTAGTATAATCACACAAATTCTGTGTTTTATATTTAACAATTCTGTGTTCTTTATTTATTGATTGTTCAATACCTGACAAGGCCGGAGATGAAATATCTACATACACCCTCATCACCTCATACCTCAAAGACCGCACCTACAGGGTTACTTGGAGAGGGTCGGAGTCCGACCCTTGTCAATTAACTACAGGGGTCCCCCAGGGCTCTGTTCTTGGTCCCCTCCTCTTCTCCTTGTACACAAACTCGCTCGGATCTGTCATTAGCCCGCATGGTTTTTCATACCACTGCTACGCTGACGACACCCAATTAATTCTGTCCTTTCCCGGGCCAGGTCGTCGCACGCATCTCTGCTTGTCTAGCTGACATCTCTCAGTGGATGTCTGCTCATCACCTCAAGCTCAACCTTGACAAGACTGAACTGCTTTTCCTTGCGGGAAAAGATTGTCCCACTCTTGACCTAACAATCAACATCGGCACCTCTGTTGTTTCCCCGACTCAGACTGCAAGGAATCTGGGTGTGACCCTAGATAACAACCTGTCCTTCACTGCAAACATCGCTGCTACAACCCGCTGCTGCAGATACACGCTTTACAACATCAGGAGGATACGTCCCCAGCTGACCCAGAAAGCGACGCAGGTTCTGGTCCAGGCTCTCGTCATCTCACGCCTAGACTACTGCAACTCCCTCCTGGCTGGTCTACCTGCATGTGCAATCCGACCTCTGCAGCTCATCCAGAATGCAGCTGCTCGCCTGGTCTTCGACCTTCCTAAATTCTCCCACACCATGCCGCTCCTCCGCTCCCTTCACTGGCTTCCGGTAACTGCTAGAATCCACTTCAAGACAATGGTACTTGCGTACCGTGCTGCAAATGGATCTGGCCCTTCCTACATCCAGGACATGGTTAAACCGTACACCCCAGCACGTGCACTCCGCTCTGCATCAACCAAACGGCTCGCTGCACCCTCGCTGCGAAGGGGACCCAAAGTTCCCATCAGCAAAAACACGTGGGTTTGCTATCCTGGCTCCAAAATGGTGGAATGAGCTCCCCATTGACATCAGGACGGCAGATAGCTTACACACCTTCCGGCGCAGACTGAAAACTCATCTCTTTCGACTCCACTTCGAGCAATAGAACTATTAACAAAGCACTTAAAGGACTGGCTTACCTAAAGCCAGTTGAGTAGCACTTGAACTGTTTTTGCTCTATGAAACCTGATGTACTTATATGATTCTGTTTTCTTCAAGTTTGTATTTTGTTGGTCGAACGCACTTATTGTAAGTCGCTTTGGATAAAAGCGTCAGCTAAATGCAATGTAATGCAATGTCAATAAACCTTAGAAAATCTTGAAAGGGATGTGCAAAATAGTCATTGTATACAGTCTTTAATTAACTATTAGTAGAGAATAACGAGTAATGAATATACTTTATAGGGATAGGGATAATACAAATAATGAAATTCAATAACATGCTTTAACCAATAGGTGTCCCTTTATATCAGCTGTGCACCTTTATGGTGTACATACAGCCTATCTACCAATTGGATCAAATATAAAAGTCAGCCGAATTAGTGTTGATAATGCAAGGAGACGTATTGTGTGAAAAGAAATGTAAGATGTTGTTTAATTGCTGATATATTTATGATCCACGTCACGTTTTCAGTTCCTCATGTTTGTCTAGAAGTCTTCTCATCAGGGCTCTATAAATAGAGAACTACGGCAGATGTAATATTTAATGCAGCCGAACCGTGTATTACAATGCTGTTATGTGATGACTTTCAAAGAGAAAAGCAAGCACAATTGGAAATAAAGTATTTTTTTTTTTTTTTTAAATGTTTTCGGTCTGTTTCCGGTATTTGTTAATGACGATGTGCTGTGAGATGTGAGACTGGAATTGCACAGGGGAACATAACGTATCTTTAGAAGCGGATTTTGTTAAACTAATACGTTTGCGCTGTGGACCAACACTATACATTGAAGGGGAAGGGGGTAGCAATAAAGATAACACCATTAAACAGTTACACAACATAACAGAAATAATATCGATAGCAGCGTCCCTAGCAACCACCTTGGTAACAATGAAAATGTTCTATGGACGCAATTTCCTGAAGTAATCTTCGTAATAACTGGCAAACTAAAGATCATGTACATCCACTGCACACATCATCTGAACAAACTCATATTTCTCGCATCAAATGACATCAAAACGCATTTTAATGGCCAAACTAACTTTAAAATAGGCATTTTCCACCGAGAATAAAACGAAGTTCGGCCATGTTTTTTTATTCTGCAGGGAGAAATTTGAAGATCACGTGACATAGACGCCAGCCATTGGAATGAATGGTGAAAAAAAACGGGGTTTGTCAAACAGAGCACATGGTGTAGTCCTAAACGATAGCTGGGGATTCTGGGTAGTGTAGTGTCTTCTGCCATCCTTTACTCCGAGAAAATATTTGTTTCTCCGAATCGAAGGGGAAAAATACAAAAGCATTGCACACCATTTAAACCAATCAATGTTGTGCAATTAACAAGGATAATCTGGTGTTTTTTAGTCGATGAGTAGTGCAGATATCACTGTAAAATCAATCGACAGTAAGGGGAATACTTACTTCCGGGTGTACAATTCTCCGTTATCCAATGAGAATGGACGCTCACATTGCCTTTAAGGGCAGCCGACACAAACGAATGTCGTGCTTCTATGAGCGTCAAATCCCGCCGCAGATGGGAATACATTAAATCAGTTGAAAGCTATTTGCGTCCCTTTATGACGCTGAAGGAGCCTAGGAGCGTCACAACTGCACGCCACGGACACTGACCAAACGTCGCTCCTGGACGATTATGGAGTGAGAGTGTGTTGTCATATTGAGTGAGTTGAATAACACATGTACAGGAGTTTACTATTAATTTAGTATTAAACTTCCAAGAAGATGGTACAAATTCAGAATGGTCAATGATATCAGTTAATTTACTCTCAAATCCCCAATCTCACACCAACAGAAACCACATAGCTGTTTCCTAATGTTTAAAATGGGTGGGGTGGCCCTTTAAAATGATTGAAAATCAGACCTTTTGGACCTTCAGGTGACACACGCACGCACGCGCGCACACACACACACACACACACACACACACACACACACACACACACACACACACACACACACACAACACACACACACACACACACACACACACACACACACACACACACACACACACACACACACACACACACACACACACACACACACACACACACACACACACACACACACACACACACACACACACACACACACACACACACACACACACACACACACACACACAGTGATAAGAGCTATCAGAGGTTGCAGGCAGAGACAGTGCGTCCTCTGTAATTCCATAACATGTGATGGCAGGATTCAAAGCCTTCAGAGCTGGGCTTATTAATAATGCATTAAAAGAAAGCTACTAGGCTATTTTTTGAAGATGTATTTTCTCATGCACTGATCCCACAGTGAATCTCTGATTAAGTCTGCCCTCATCACTGGGATGATGGTGAATAATGGCAGCAGGCTGATGATCCATATCTTAGCCTTCTCATATACTCACAACATACAGGATGTTGAGCGCACACAGGCAGTGTTTGGAACAGGTGAATCCCGAGCAGCCCATCTTGATCAAAACATAAATAAATAAGCAAATATAATTAATCCTCAAAGGGTTTCAAAAGGTATTCCGGCTCCAGGGGAAATGCAGAACAAAGGCCCGCAGGAATAAACGGTCGCTCGGCAGCAGGTCCAACCTGGAAAGAACGGGGCTTTATGCGTCAAAAACAAACAACACACCCGGTGCAGACCGGAAGTTATGTAACACGCCTTCAAAATAAAAGCAAGTAATTTGTCGTTGAATTGCAATTCCGATGTTACCTTCAATTTAGGTAAGCTAACAATGCAGACAGTGACTAACACTGAGCATACTTTGTCAATACCCTGGGCTTAAATCATTCAGCAGCCTGGCCGTACACATACTCGATAACTCTAGATTTGAGTAGGATATTTTGTTGACAAAGATATGCCCAAATGAATTCATGAATTAATCAGTTTTGGTCCACAATAATTGTAATAATGGTGGCAAAGAAGAGGTTTTCAAACAGCTGACCCTCAGTGTGGGGAAATAAAAAGCAGCTTATGCTTTATTTTTCCAGTTGTAAGATAATTTGTTGGTCCTTTTCCTGATAAGAACCGTTTCAGCTAGTGTTGATTATTTAAATTCACACAGAGCTTGTCATATTACAGTACATCTCTTTATAAAAAACAAGAGGGTATATTGTCGTGACAAGAAACCTTGATGTTGTAACTGCAGGTGAAGGACGAATTTACAGCCTTCAGAACAGTTATATCTCTCACAGGCTCCGCCCTCTACTGGACTCTATGGGTACTACCTTATCATGCAAGCATTCACAGACTGAGATTTCTATGGACGTAGCCGGCACCGGGGCGGGCCTACCTGAATGCGTGCGCATCTCACTTCCGTATAAAAAAGGAGGCCTCGCCTCCTGACCATCACCCTTTACTCTTCAGCGAGCGAGGGTGATAGCCTAGCACTGAGTCCGAGACGTATTTTTTGAGAGAAAGGAAGAAAGCAAGAGTATGTTGAAAATGGAGCCTCTCCTGGAGCATCGCAATTGCCCGTCGTGCCTTGGCCTGATTGCGGGAGCATCGTCAGTGTTTCCAGTGCCTGGGACAGGATCATGCCGAGCAGGGAATAGGCCAGACACCGGCCTGCGTTGCCTGCCGTTCGATCCCGATGCTGAACCGCCGGCATCGTGCGGAGCACTTCGTGAAGAAGTTCAGCTCGCAGGTGCACGTAGAGGAAGAGGAGGACCTCGAGGTGGTGGACATGGATGATCTGGAGGACGTGTCGTTCGAGTTCGTCCTTCCGAGGGACCGAGTGGTCGACTTCGTGGAGGAGGATGACGACATCTCCTTGTCCAACACCCCCGGTTCCGACGTCCAGGAGGGCCCAGCACTCAGGTCTGCGCGTCTGGACTTTCAAGCGGTGATGACCCAGGCAGCGGAGCGTGTAGGATTATCGCTCCCCCCACCGCTGCCACCGAGGCCTATAAACCGCCTTAGGCAGGGGTTTTACGGCCCGGTGGTTCTGGCGCAGCCAGCCTTCGTCTCGCAGTGTGTGGAGAAGACATGGCGGCTTCCATTAAAGACGAAGGCCTCGTCGCTGCCGCGGGACCGGGAGGGTTTGGAATATTTGGATAAAATGTTCAAGCTCGGTTCACAGATGGCGGCTGCGGCCAATAATCTGGGTGTGTTGGGCGTCTCCTTGATTACTCTTCGAGCAGATGCCCCCGCTCTCCCGTCTCAGGACGGGGAAGATTATCCGGACCGCTGCATAGGTCAGATGAATAATCTGATCCATGGAGTGGCCACCGCAGCTGGGCGGGTGATGTCCTTAGCCACAGTGGCGTCTCGTCATGTGTGGCTGGGACTCACCGCACTGCCCAAAAAAGATCGAGCGGATCTCCTTGGAGCCCCCGTTTCCACGGAAGGGCTCTTTGGGTCTATACCCAGCGTTTTAGCCGTCTGGAAGAGGAGAGGCTGCAGCTTAGCCGCATGCTACCGCTGGCTTCTCCCCAGGAAGTGCAGCGCGTTCCGCCGCGGGCGGCGGAGCGCAACGGCAAGACGGAGGGAGAGGCGCCGGTAGGTTAATCCCGTATCTGTAGCGCCCCCCGCTTCTTCGACCCACCCTATGGGACCAGCGTACCGGCACTCATGGGGCAGTCTCAGCAGCAGCAGAGGACCGCCGGATGGGGCGCTCCACCTGCACACAGCTGACGGGCGGGGGGAGGAAGCGTCTCAACGGGTCTCTCCACCCAGGACGCTAGGGTGGATCTCACCTCTTCCTTGTTCAATGCCCAGGTCCCTGTCATTAGAGAAATTAATAAAGAAAGAGGTGACCTGTATCCAAGTCTGAGTGTCATTTGTTTTCACAATCCTGCACTCACACACGTTGTTGACTGTACATATTCCCCACTCGCTACCCCGGTTGTTGCTCCTGTAAAGGAGATAGCTAGTGGGCATGCGTGACTGTGTGACTTGTGATGTGAATTTCTCCGGCCGATGCTTGTATTAAATCTCAGTGTTTGACATCAGAACTCCTGCTCGTCCCGTGTCTCCTTCATGAGTCGGTGACTCCCACTGCATTGCTACACAGAAGTTTCCTCCACAACCGATAGGTTAAAATGTGCAGGCTTTTGTAACGAACCCTGCACGAATTAACCGATAGGTCATAGGCAGCTGGTTCACCCAGAGTGGGGGATATGTGAGACACATTTGAAACTGATGATTCAGACAAAAGGTTGGGAAATAAGCTTCTTTTATTTTCCTCACACTCCCCTCCAAACCGTCAAGGCCGGCTCTGCTTCTTCGGCGGCTCTCGTGGAGCAGACGACGAACGGGAGTACCTCACTCCCTTTTGACCCCCCCTCTCTGCTGGTGGGGGGGCGGAGGCGCGGGACGGTGCCCCTGCCGCCGCCAACGGACGAGTCTGACGCCTCGGCTGCTGTGAGCGTCTCTCTGCCTGTCGCTGTGGCCGGGTTGGCCGCTGCTGCTGCTGCTGCTGCTGCTGCTGCTGCTGGTGCCGCTGAGGCTTCGCCGCAGGCTGGAGCCAGCCGACGTGCTGGCGGTTATCATCCGCCTGCTCTGCTGCCGCCTTCATGGAGAGACGGGGTAGGAGTCAGTAGTAGTAACAATGCCGCTTTTGTCTCATTAGTATGCATGAAAAAGTGACAGGTGACACGCCCCCAATTATGCAAATAAGCTAAGACCCGCCTCCCATTGCGAGATCCTTTGATGTGATTGGGTACAATTATGTTAATGAGCTAAGTCCCGCCTCCATTGTTCGAGATCCTTTGATGGGTGTTATAACAGGTAGGTGTGAAAAGCCCCCCTGCGTAGTGCCTTTGTTGTCTAATCCTTTGATGTGTTGATTAAGGCAGTCTCTTTGAAGTTATGTTGTCTGTCCCCTCACACCCCTTTGTAGTCTAGTCCTTTGATGTGAGGTGTTATAGCAGGTAGGTGTGAAATAAGCCTCTGATGTTAATCTAGGTGTTGATTAAGGCAGTCTCTTTGAAGTTATGCTGTCTGGCCCCTGCCCCTCAGAGCCCTTGTTGTATAATCTAATTAGCCTTTGATGTTTGCCCTTTGATGTGAGTTGTTATAACAGGCAGGTGTGATTTCACACTGGTGTGTTATAAGCCTTTGATGTTAATCTAGGTGTCTCTCTGAAGTTATGCGTTAGACTGTCTAGCCCCCCGCCCCCTCCCAGCCCAAGCCTCTCCCCCTTTTCTCCACCCCTTCCTTTGGCTATGACGCCAGCAAATAGTGGGGGTGGAATCAGGTGAAAATAGAAATATGCTCAAACTAAATAAAAAGCCAGTAATTTCCATTTACCAAGTCACCTTTCAAAAAAGAAAAATGGCCAAGAGACGCCTCGAATTGGGTTTTAATAAGCCTGTGACAATTTACCGCCATCCGTCCGGAGCGCCAGTCAAGAAACGAATGCAGCATCTGTGCGGGGTTCAGACGCCTACAGCCGAAAGATCTGTGCACAAACTTATCTCGTGCCCTCTTTTGGTCATGTGCGCGCGTTCATGTGTGCTGGAGGAGGGGCTCTGTGAGGAAGTGGCAGATTTATCCCAGTTGTGTATTTTCTAATTCTAGCTCACTCGAGCTGGTTTCTCCAAAATGACCTACCCCTACCTTTAAGAACAATTAACACACACACACACACACACACACACACACACACACACACACACACACACACACACACACACACACACACACACACACACACACACACACACACACACACACACACACACACACACACACACACACACACACACACACACACACACACACACACACACACACACACACACACACACACACACACACGTTGGAGTTGGCCTCTGGTGTGAGGATTTGAGATAAGCCTGAGATGTTAATCTATATGTTGATTAAGACACTCTCTGTGAGGTGAGAAGCGAGGGGATGGAGTTAGTTTATAAAAAAGAAATACGCTCAAACTAAATAAAACAGCCATTATTTTTCACTCACTAAGACACCTAAAAAAACGTTATTGTCCTCTCCAGATTTGATTTAGGGTTTGTTTTAAAATGATTTGTGCTTGCTAAGGATGTTTCTTTTAAAGTTTTTGTGAAACTGTTAACTACAAGGAAGTATCTGTTTACAAAGAGGGTATCCATATTCATTTAAAAGATCTTATTTAGGTTTTAATAGTGATACCTAAGGACATTCTCTTTAGTTGTATGGATTGTGAACTAATGTATAATTACTTTATTAACTATAAGAAAGTTTCTTATAGAGGGAGATAATAAAATATCCTATTACCCCTATGATCTTTTGTCTTTTTTTTTTAATAATTACTTTACACCACTATAAGGACACCCAATATGAAGTTGTGTGAGGTTGTATTGGGGGTAATATTAGAATTTTGCTGTATCCATAAAAGAGAAGTATCTTTAAAAATGTGTTTCTGCTCCATTCACTCCATGGCGGCTCCAGTGGGGCTGATCAGAACAAAGAAAAGCTGTAAACACTTAAAATACTTAATCAACAGTCTGAGGGTAAATTAAAATAGTCATTTACAAAAAAAAAACATACAAGGCTTGTTCTGTCTACTGGAGATCAATGTAGGCGCAGAGTCTCACTCTGTGGGGGAAAAAGACACATAGCTAATCACCTGGATAAAGGACTCATCGATTGGTCGGTTTTTTGGAGGCAATGACCTGGGTATTGTTATTTGGGGGTTTATAAGGCGATATGATTTCTACAGCAAGAGAAAACAGAGAATGAACTATCCCGCCATTCCTGCTCTGTGCTTTATTGACCTGGACCTCATCACAAACCAATGTGGTAAGTACTTTTTTATAATATCATGTAATTATTAAATGTTGTTTTTATATATATATATATATATATATATAATATATTATGTGGTCAGTATATTATTAGATACTTGATTTTTTTTGTGTTTTTTCTGTTTGCAGCAGAGATCCTGTGTGCTGAACACCCTAATGTGTGGGGTCATAGGATTATTGAAATACTAGGTGAGTTTCTGTTTTTTATTTTATTTTACTTCTTTAACATGTTTTACTAAAAGTTATATATGGTGTAGATTCTAATCAAATCTTTTGTGTGTGTCTCAGCTCAGGATACTCTGAGTCAGATAGGGCCGCTAGTATTAGAAAGGATCTGCTTTGTACTAGGTTCCTACCTCGAGTCATCCCCTGTGGAAAGTGAGTATATTTAAACTAGTTGTATTTTATTTTGAAATCAAATATGTTTTTTTATGTGTAAAGTATCCAAAATAACGGGTTTTTTTTTTACTAAAAAGGTGACAGCACAGACCTACGGAGCCCTGGAGGGTTCATTGAGAGAAAAATAAATAAAACGTGGCGCACGAGTTACTAAAGCGTGCGCACGAGTTACTAAAGCGTGCGCACGAGTTACTAAAGCGTGGCCACGTTTTATTTATTTTTCTCTCTGTGAACCCTCCAGGGCTCCGTACAGACCCTTCATCAGTGTACCAAAACTTTCCAAATGTGGAGTCCACACTCAGCCTACCTTTTGAGACAACTGCAGATCTCCTAAAGACAGCCATCACCCTCCCCGTGCCTCAGATAACCAGGCAGACACGCCCCTTTTCAACGCCCCCTGCAACCGCTCGGATCTGAAACCTTCATGCAGATTCCGCCAGAACTCCAGGCCGACTTTGACGCTTACAGTACCTATTTGGACGACTTTGAGTCCATCCCAGACACGCTTCTATCGAGTCAGACAGACTCAGCCCCTAGTCATCAGGTCGGGGGCGAACTATCAGCAGAGACTCTACGTGAGATTCAGATCGATATAGCGCTTCTGACAGATCCCCTCCTGACGAGATATCACCCCGGTAAATGAGTTTTATGGTTATTTTATAAGATGTTCGATAAATGAATAGTTGTTAAATATATAATCCTGTATTTTTCAAATACTTATCCTTCTTTTTTCTCTATCTTTTTCTGTATAGATCAACCAAGCTATTATCGAGAGGAACCCCACTGCTGTTATTGCCAACTTTATGGACACACCAACTGAATAAGCTGGAGGGGGTCTCATGTAAATTGGTGCCGATGTAACCGAACGGTATGTTTCTTCAGCTGTGACAAATGTATTTCTGATTTTATTTGGTTTCATAAACGGTCAAACATGGATGATTTAGCAGATAGAGAGATTTATTTTCTTCAGTCTATAAACGACATAAATGAACTAAGTAGTGATGAGGAATTTGTGTATGGAGATATGTCATTTCCTCTGTGTTCGGACAATATCAGTGAGTTAAACGATGAAGAACTTCCACCTCATCACAAACAAACTCAAGCCATCCAACAACCTTAGATAGCGCTTTTGAATGGGTATTAGACTGCTACCAAAACTCTGATACTTACCCCGGTCTCGGGCTTTTAAATCAGCTCGCAGACGGAGTACTCCATCTGAATGGAGCAAATAGCATAGCTTCAACCAATGCGGAATCACCAGTTTCCACCGTGCAGAATGGTGGATATGTTAGGGACACGCCGAGTGACTCAGAATCACCAGTTTGCTCCGTGCGCAATGGCGGGAGCGCTGACCAAAATGACACCCCGAGTGACTCGGAATCACCAGGCCCCTCGTTACAGAATGGTGGAGGCGCTATCCAGAATGCTTCACCATGTGTTTTGTCTCGACCTGTATTCAATAACACAGAACTGCGTCAGTCTCTAGTCCTAACTCCTCCTAACGATGAAGCAGACTTTACAGCCTATTATGGGGTTCTATTTCGTCCCTACTGACCGCAAGAGGCGGTGCTTTAGCACAGGATATGTCCATCGCGCGCATGCGCAGCTCGAGTACCAATAACAACAAAGTCACCTGTGACCCATGTGACACCGGCTATATCAGCCGGTGTCGACAGAGGATCTGTTCCTTTCATCTTCTCGCTGCGCGAGAGTACCTTGGCTACATTTTTTGTAGCCTACAGCGTTCGTTCGGTTGGAACATTTGTCAAGGATTCTCTGCAAACAGCTGGCTGCGTGCAGCTTCGCGACTCATCCAGTCGGGGCCGCGGGCTTACCCGTCCTCCAGGAGCTGTGGCTGGCTGCGCAGAGACTGATTTCTGTCTGTTTGCTTTGGGCTTGAGGTTTTTGTTGACGGAGGTGTTTCCGCTCCCTCTCCCAGGAGTTGCCCCTGCTGTGCTTTTGTACTTGTTCTGGCCGCGGCGTTGGGCCAAACTTCATTAGCATTGAGCTGTGCTTGTTGGCTAGTTAGCAGTAGCGGCTGCAGCCACTCGGCTGACGCCGGGTTAAGCACCGGAGTTTCCCATGCTGTTTTTTCTTTAGCAGGTAGCTGGTGAAGGCTGTGTTCCTGCATCCGCTCCCGGTTACGCTGCATCTGGCATTCGTCTTTAATTTAACCAGTGAAGGCAGTGTTCTCGCCCCCGCTCCTGGTAGACGCTAAACTGCCTTGAATTTTCCGTTAAGCAGGTAGCTGGTGAAGGCTGTGTTCCCGCACCCGCTCCCGGTTACGCTGCATCTGGCATTCGTCTTAATTTAACCAGTGAAGGCAGTGTTCTCGCCCCCGCTCCTGGTAGACGCTAAACTGCCTGGTTTCCGTTAATCAGGTAGCTGGTGAAGGCTGTGTTCCCGCACCCGCTCCCGGTTACGCTGCATCTGGCACTCGCCTCTAGCTCAGCCAGTGAAGGCAGTGTTCTCGCCCCCGCTCCTGGTAAACTGCCTTATTTACTAATCCAGCTAGGTGAAGGCAGTGATCTTGCTCCCGCTCCCTCTGCCGGTTACGTGGGTGTAATTACATCCCTATTTCTGTTGGGCGAGTAGCGGCGCGGCTCTACTCTTTCCGTTAAGCAGGTAGCTGGTGAAGGCTGTGTTCCCGCACCCGCTCCCGGCTACTCTGCATCTGGCTATCTACAGAATGGCTCATTCATGTAGCGCCTGTATGGCTTCTCTTGAGCCCGAGGACGGCCACGACCGCTGCCCCTCTTGCCTCGGCCTCGAGCATCTAAGGGAAGCTCTCACGGTAGGGGCCTGCATGAACTGTAGCTGCATGCCCCGGGCACTTAGAGTGGCTAGAATCACTGAGGTGGAACGTCTGGCAGAAGCCAACGGACACCTCTCTTGGTCACATCCTCCCCCAGATCAGTTCGGCCGTCCCTGGCGACTTGAGGGAGCGATGGCCATGGGTGCACCCCCCAATAGGAGGACTAGGAACAGGCTGTCCTCTAAAGTGGATCAGCTAGCTACCGACATGGACACGATGAAGTCGCTCCTCTTGGCCCTTCAGCCAGGGCCCGGTATAGGGGCTGCTAGTGTGCCGCCTGCCCCTCCTTCGGTTGCCGCACCTCTGTATGAGGATGCCTTGTCGCTAGCGGCTTCGGCTAACCTCTTTAATGAAGAGACGGAGGACGAGGTCCCGCTCGAGGAGGTTTCCCTCTCCTCTGCTCAGGGGTCTCTGCAGGGCGTGGAGGACGGCTCCATAGTGGCCATTATTCATACGGCCTTGGCGCACCTGCATATTCCGGTTCCGCAGGCCGACTTGGTTCAGGCTCGTGCCTTCTTCAGGCGTAACCCAGCCCCTGTCCCCCTCACCGTTCCTCCTTCAGATGAGTACCTGAGGGAGCTCCAGGCATGCTGGAGGGACACCAGGGCCCTTTGCCACACTGGCTCTAATGCCCGGACCTTGGCTGCCATGCAGGACCCGGCGAGGGTGGGGCTGGGTGGCATGCCACCCATTGAGCCTGCCATCGCCTCCCTGATTCTGGCTCCTGACGATGCTTTAAGGCCTGAGGTCAGGTGCCCTCAGCCTCAGTGCAAGGTCACAGATGGGCTGCTCTGTAGGGCCTGCGACGCAGCGGCACGCATGGGACGTATCGGGAACTCCCTCTCCCATCTAATGCTGGCCCTCTCCACCTCGCTGCAGCAGGCTCCGGCCGAGCCTTCTTTGCTGGGCCTCAGTGATGCATCACTGCAGGCCTTTGCCCTAATGACTAGGGAATTGGGACGAGTTATGTCCTTTCTGGTACAGACTCGTCGCCAGGTTTGGCTGGCCCAGTCACCACTAACGGAGACATGTAGGAGAGTCCTACGTAGCGTGCCAGTCGAGCCAGGGGAGCTGTTTGGGTCAGCTGCCCTGGAGGCGCTGGAGCGCGCTGCCCAAGCTAGGCAGACCAGGCAGCAGCTCCCGGGTCTTCGCAGACCCGTGGCCACTCCCGGAAGGCCCAGGGGCTGCTCTAGCAGCCGCACTCAGCCACCGGCTTACAGGGGTGGTCTGCAGAGGTCCCAGCGGCCCACTCAACCGGCCAATGACTTTCGTGCCCCAGGTCGTCTGGTTTCCAGGCGGCCTCGTGCTTCAGAGCCTTACCGGTGCCCCCCAGGGGGCTCCAAGGGCCGGGGGGCTAGGCCCCTGAAGTCCCGGGGCCGGTCATCGGCTGTTTTTCCCAGCAGCAGCTCAGCTACTGGGCTGCCTGTACTTCCGACCCTTGGGTGGTTTCCACCCTAACCCAGGGCTACGGATTGCAGTTCCGACGCCGGCCCCTAGCCTTCGGCCGGGTCAGAATGACGGTTGTCAAGGACCCGGCGAAGGCCTTAGCTCTGGCCCAAGAGTTGTCCGTCCTCTTGTCCAAGGGCACAATCGAGCCAGTGGACCCCCTGCTTCAGGGCGGGGGGTTCTACTCTCCGTACTTTCTTGTGAGCAAGAAAGTTGGCGGATTCCGTCCAGTTCTGGACCTCAGAGGAATCAACAGACTTGAGCTGTGACAGGAAGGACCTTCTGTCACAGCTCAAGGGTCAGATTTGGCATCCCACCCCTCATCTCCTCCCTTCGAGCCCCTGGCCCAGGTCGGGCTTAAGTGGCTGTCCCTGTAGGCAGCATTTCTGCTTGCCATAACCTCAGGGAAGCGAGTCGGAGAGCTTCATGCCCTCTCCGTAAGCAGTACATGCCTGAGGTGGAACTCCGATGGCTCGGGTGTCACCCTCTGGCCGAATGTGGCGTTCCTGCCCAAGGTGCTTCCACTAGCCCACTCCAATCGGCCTATCCAGCTGGCACACTTTAACATTCCACAGGAGAGCGGCACACCTGAGTTGCTGTGCCCTGTGCGTGCCCTGAGGGCGTATATTGATGCTACGGCCTGTATACGGCAGTCAGAGCAGCTCTTCGTTTGCCATGGCGGCACTAGGAAGGGTCGTGCTCTCTCGAAACAGCGGCTGCTGGAGGAAAAGCAGGCTGTAGCTCTCTGCGCACAAATAATTCCCGCGATAGGACTCTCAAATTCTGGGGCAAGAAACTCCGAGGATGATCTATTAATGTCAGCTGCAGCTATCATGAATCAAAATAGGTTGACATATCAGGCAGGACAGTATAGACAACAAGAAATTGACCAGCAGGGACACAGTGCAGGGGACAGTGGAGACAAAATGCCAGATAGCAGCTCATTACACACCCCGACTTCTGGCTCCGCAACGAAAATGTTACACAATCCAAACACGCCGTACGGCACCAGTTTTAAAACATATGTGCTGCATAGAATTCTCACAAGACTGTGAACATCTCAGGATAATAATTCTGCTGAAGCTGTGACAGCACCGAAAATACTGATAGGAGATGTTTCAGTTTATAAGCCTTGGACACCCGCTGAGGTTATGGATGTCACTAATCACGCTCCAAGTCCCACTAAAAGCCCAGGTGAGTATCTGTCGTGGTTGACTAATGTCTGCTCAGTTTATAACTGTCTAGTTCATGATGTTAAACAGCTGATAATCCTAACATACAAGGCAGATTGGCCCACGTGCAGAGAGGAATTCAAATTCCCTGACTGTACACCTGCAGGTGACTGGCCTGCGACACAGACGCGTGATATGTGGACCTAGACTGTAGCTGCTATTGCAATCAGAGCATGTGCCAAAACTCACACAGATTTTTCGCTAGTGACGGCTTGCGTACAGAACCCAACAGAAACTGTCCCAGAATTTCTCCAGCGTTTCATGACAGTGTGGGATAATAATGCGGTCATTAAAAGAGAGGGCAATGATTTGTTCGCCATACAGACTTTGTTACATAATTTAATCCCTGAAACAGCTCAGGCGTATATGATGACCACTCCAGATTGGCAAATTAAAACATGGAAAATAACATTAGCCACAATGCGCGCTGCACAGAAATCAGATATTTCTGACCCCCAGAATTGCCCAGCTGATGCAAAAGTTGCCTCAAAATACACAGGCTTATCAGAGTGCGGATAACTCCCAGCAGTTTCAGGGACAAAACCGCACACAGCAGTATCAAAATCAGGGAAGATCACAGGGTTATCAAGACAAGGGCAGACAGCAGCAGAATAAAAATTCCAAAAAGTTGATGCCGTGTCACGTCTGTGGTGGAACAGATCACTGGGCGGGGCAGTGCAAAAAGCGCTGGCAAGCACAGCAGGATACACAACCCTTGCCTGCTCTCCCCCAGCCCCCCCGCCAACACCCGGCATTACTGCCTCTCCCTCCCCTTAACAGGCAATACGACAGGCAGGCCCAACAGGGGCAAAACGGTCAGCAAAGTCAATTTAATAGACGATAGAGGGGCCATGATGAAATAGGGTCAGATTCACAGCATTTCCCCATTCAAGCAGCAACAATTCGCCTTTCCAATAACCCGCGTGAAGATCCGATTATGCCCGATGATTTCAGTGGTAAGGCGGTAGACATTTTGATTGACAGCGGAGCAACATTGTCAGCAGTGCGCACGAAGGAAAAAGTGTGTGAAGCAACTAATCATTTTGTTACAACAATGGGAGTTTCTGGCATTCCTATGTCCGAGCCCGTTTCAGAGAAAACTAATATTTCAATCGAAGGATCACATGTCCAACACTCTTTCATTATTTCAGATGGAAGTCCTATTAATCTAATGGGCAGAGATTTGCTTTGTAAATTACAAGCAACAATACATTGCACTCCAGACGGATTGTTTTTGACTATTCCTGACAGCAAAGTCTATCAATCTGTCCAATTCATTCAATCATCTCAAGACAACCTTTATTGTTGGTCATTTCCAGATTTCAACATGATTTCTGTTTTCTCCACAACAGGGATTCAGAAAATTGCTAGCATTTCCCCTGTGTGTGCTTCTTTAATGTCCCTTATGCGGCCTGTGTTGAATTGTCACTGCACAGCTGCTTTTAACCCATCAGATGACTATGCACTATCAGTAAGAGGTTTTTGCAACAGCTCAGATCAGTTGGAATGTGAACAGTTTCTATTTTTGCGCATTGCCTGTTAGGCTCACACCCTCACAGCAGGCTCTTTGTGCTGCAGACACGATCCCTCACCTCACACTAGCGGTCACTTCAGGAAGTGAACCTGAGGAAGTGGGGGCCATGGCAGCCCACTGCCATGCTCTGCTGAGGGCTGCAAAAGCTCCTCTCACACACACACACACACACACACACACACACACACACACACACACACACACACACACACACACACACACACACACACACACACACACACACACACACACACACACACACACACACACACACACACACACACACACACACACACACACACACACACACACACACACACACACACACACACACACACACACACACACACACACACACACACACACAATCTAATTAACCTTGGAGAAGAGCATTACATGCTGTGTCTCTCTGAGCAACTTTCTCTCCCTCAAAGCACATTTCTTCACTTACAGCCACCTGCCCTCACACAATATGGACCCCAGTCAGATTTTTCTGAGGTTCCGGCCACAGTATGGGCTAAACACAAGAATCATGTGGGGTTTGTTTGTTCAGCCCCTCCACACAGAGTCACACTTAAAGCCAATGCCAGATTGCCAGCTATCAAACAGTACAATTTACCCCATAGAGCCATTTTGGGAATTGAAGGAGTCATCCAATCTCTGATCGATCAAGGCGTATTAATCTATACGACCAGCCCGTGTAATACTCCGATTCTACCCATACCTAAACACAATCGCCCTGATGAGTGGCGTTTTGTCCAAGATTTGCAAGCTATTAACGCTATTGTCATTCCAACAGCTCCTATAGTGCCTGACACTAATTCGATTCTTGCATCATTACCGTCAGATTCGAAATGTTACACAGTAATCGATTTGTGTTCAGCATTTTTCTCTGTGCCTCTGCATCCAGACAGCCAGTATCTGTTTGCATTTACTTTTAAAGGTAAACAAATCACATACACGCGCCTCCCACAGGGGTATGTCGAGTCGCCTACTGTGTACGCAGCAGCGGTTAAGAGAGATCTGGACACTTTGGTCCTTACAGGAGGTAGTACCTTGCTTCAGTACGCAGATGACCTGTTGTTAGCTTCTCCCAACATGGACGCATGTCGCATCGACTCCATTCTGCTCATGAAAAGACTTTCTGAATGCGGGCACAGAGCATCCCTGGCTAAGTTGCAGTACTGCCAGACTGAGGTCACATACATGGGTCACATTCTGAGGGATGGACACCGACTCCTCTCGCCAGCAAGGATTTGCCTTTTGAACAAAGTGGCACCACCCCGCACAAAGAAAGACATGCTGTCTTTTTTGGGCATGGCTAACTATTGCAGACACTGGATATACGAGTACGCTGCTATGGACTCTGTCCTGCGTGATGCCACTCTGCAGGCTGCTCCTAACATTGTTCAATGGTCTGAGGACATGCACACAGCTTTTCAGGACTTAAAGCGAGCCCTCACATCAGCTCCTGCCCTGGGGCTCCCTGATTACCATCAGCCGTTTCACCTGCACGTCCATGAGAAGGGGGGCTTTGCAACGGGCATCTTGGTACAGAAGCATGGCTCTAATTTCCGGCCTGTTGCATACTACTCATCTCGACTCTCCCCTGTGGTGCTCGGTATGCCTTCCTGCCTGCGGGCAGTGGCCGCAGTTGCAATTGTTATCAAACAATCCTCTCCCATTGTACTGGCCAGTGACTGTGTAGTACATGTCCCACATGCAGTTTTGCATATTCTGAACACCTCTGCTACTCAGCATATGACAGCAGCAAGGCGCTCTGGTTATGAAGCGATAATTCTTTCAAGCCCACACATCACACTTAAACGCTCCCCCCCTCTAAACCCAGCTACGCTGGTGCCAATTCCAGATTTTGAAATCACACATGACTGCGTCACAACGATTGACATGTCTTCTTCCCCCAGAACTGATATGTTGCAAACTCCTATCCCTAATTCAGATATGATTCTATACACAGACGGGTCTGCGAGCAGGCCGTCTGACACAGTACACTTAGCAGGCTATGCTGTTGTAAATGACTGGGAGGTCTTAGAAAGCCGGGCCTTGCCAAATGGCACGTCGGCTCAGGCTGCAGAGTTGTATGCTCTGCTGAGGGCGTGTATTTTGGCTAAAGATAGAGTTGCAACCATTTTCACAGACTCCAGGTATGCATTTGGTGTGTGCCATGATTTTGGTGTCTTGTGGAAAATGCGCGGTTTCTTAACATCGGCTGGTAAGCCTATTCAACACGGGGTCATAAAATATTTGAATGAGATCTGTGCAGGGGAGAATTTTAGTGTTTTCCTATGTGTCCTGTTTGTAATTTAAACAGGGCAAAGGCCAAAAGGCCCTGCCTTCCTGTGGGGGAGTGTGGCTAATGCGCAGATGGCTTTAACAGACCCGTCCTTTGTCTCCAATATGTCTGGTATCGATTAAGATGGAAAACGCGCGAATATAGGCCACTCCTATATTCTCTGTGTAGATTTGCGGTGTGTTTTCTGTGTAATGCTCAGTGTTGACTAGGTATCTATATCAGTGGTTCCCAAACGGTGTGCCGCGGCACACTGGTGTGCCGTGAGGCAAGTCCGGGTGTGCCGTGGGATTTTGTGACAACCATACCTTATTATTGCAATATACAACTACACAAAAATAAAAATAAATTAATTTACTATATCAGTACTTTGTAGGTTTATATGTACGTAATCTGCGCGACTTGCGCGTCCACATCTCCACGTGCAGTGCTGCATACACATGGCTGAGTCAGCGATAACTCTCGAGGGGTGGAGGTATGCCCATTATTTTGAGTTCATCCGAAGAATAGACAGGAATGTGACGGTGAGGTGCAAACTGTGTCCAGGCCAGAAGCTGTTATCCACTGCTGTAAACACCACGTCAAACCTCAACAAGCACCTGCAAAGAACACATGCTAAGGTGGAGCTACCGCACACGCTATTTGTTGTTTGTTTATATCACAGTCTGTTCTTCTTCTCTGTCTTCCGGTTGTTGCCTGTTTTGAATGACGAATACACACTACCGCCACCTGCTGGTAAGGAGAGTTATTGCCACTCACGCATGCGCAGTTCGTACGTGCTCGGCTGAAGTCTTTGCGGTGTCTGGTTCCAGTGCAACACATGGCCAACACGCAGGAGAACACGCCGACGCAACAGAGTGAGCAGAGATAGACTGCGCAAAATATACAGATAGCAGGAGACAGAGGACAGCCACGGTCAGATAGGAAAACATTCAGGATCTGGATCAGTCTCAATGGAAACTGAACTAAAGAGAACATTTGAAACTTTAGCAGTCTGCGTGATCTGCTTGCAGGGAGGGGCGGGCCGGCCCTGCGAGTAAAGTAACGAGTAAAGTAACGAGTTACTTTATGTAGAGAGTAACGAAGTAGTGTAATATATTACTTTTTTTACTTTTTTAAAGTAATATGTAATATGTAATATATTACTTTTTTTTAGTAACGACCCCATCTCTGCTGAAATGTTACATTTATAATTTGTAGTTCAGGACCATGGACAATGCAGCTTCCTTGCATTGACAGTTCTCTGTGCTGAATTTCCTTTGTCTCATTTTTAATGTTGTGTGTTGCTGCTTTGATGAAGCCTAATTTGATAACGTTTCAAATTAATTTCTGAAATATTTCGTTAATAAATATTTCATGAGTAATATAGTTGTCTTTGTCACATTTTATTTGGCATTAGTAAATAATTATGCACATTTACAGATATTTTACATGATATGAGTGATAACACGTGTTATAAGGGCTATTTTGCACAATAGGTGTGCCTTGAGATTTTTACTTGTCCTTTGGTGCCTTGGGCACAAACAGTTTGGGAACCACTGATCTATATGATGCAAGTTGTGTGGATATCTTGTAAACGCTCCGGCCGTGACTCTCAATAAACTCCGGTGTTTGATTTAAAGAGGATTCCAGTCTTCCATTTCTTTCATCACATTGCTGATCAGAAGTTTCTTTCACAGGGTACTTCCCTCACAGTTTCAGCTCTAAGGCCAATCTGAGTTTTATCGGACCTTACCCTCCAGCACACTGTTATGGGGTTGAACGCATGACAACTGATGAAAAAAGTGACCTTTTCACCTGGTATGAGACGGTACGCACAGGTACTTTTGATTTTCGAAAGCAGGCATTGCTTTACTGTAAAAACGATGTGGACATTCTTGCCCAGGGGGCCACTTTATTTCGAAAAGGGTTTCTCGGAGAGACAGGAGTTGATCCTTTTAGTCGTGCGACCATAGCTTCTGCGTGTATGAAAGTTTTTACAACAAACTTTCTACCGCCCAAAACCCTGGCAATACCCCCACCCGACGACTACCGCCGTGAAAACAAGACTTTCTCAGACGCAGGTGTTCAATGGCTAGAGTGTTTAGCCCAAACTGAAGGTGTATTTATTCAACATGCGTTGAACGAAGGAGAAAAACGAGTGGGACGTTTTGTCGTGGATGGTTATGCCAAAGTAGCCGGGGCCAAGATTGTTTGGGAATTTCTTGGTTGCTTCTATCACGGTGTGACAGTCGCAGATTGATCTCAGTGTTTCTTATAAACTGTAGGAGCAGGGGAAATGGTTAAGGCATGGAGTTTAGATTCAAATGAAATGAGAATCTATGATGCATGTGTATTATCCTCGCAACTACAGTCGTTAAAATGTCCACTTTTGTGTAAGGTTTGAGGGTGTGGTTCTGAAAGCCTCATTTGCATATTCACCTGTCGCGGCGCGCCCAGAGGCTTTTTAGTGGGCACGTCAACAGGATTCCAGGGGTGGTTCTCACGGGAGGAGGAAGTCTGTGTGTGGTGAATGCGGGTATTCAGCGGGATAGTTACGTTTTCTCAGCATGTGTGTATATATATGTATATCTCCGACACAGCGTGAGATCGCTCCTTTGTGCCACGCAGGACCTCGTGTTTCCTTTTTTGTGTGGAATATAGCCTGAAAAGGCCTACAAACATTTCTGTTTTTGCCGCCGACGGGCGCAGGAGCAACAGTTTTTTTGTCAATGAACAATAGCCTGGATTAGGCAGTAAAGACACTTTTTGTGTATCGCAGAACGGACTTTTTAGTTTTGTTTGTGTTGTTTGGCTGGAAAACTGTCAATATAATGGATCCATGCATGAAATCTGTCTCTGTTTATTTTGTTTAAGGAGCAGATTATCCACTTATTATTTCTGTTTACCTTTATAATCTTATTTCATTCAAGAACCCCTTGTGCGTTTAATTAACACAACTAGTTTAGAAAGTTGATCGTTACAACGGGTGTCCATCTTGTTACAAGGGCCATGAGAAAAACCCTTTGACAGGTGACACATTTGAGCAGCTCCATGCTGCTAGTGAGGAAAAGCTGCATGAGCTACAGTCTGTTCAGATGAATTGGTTCATTATTGTGATTTCACCTCACTATACCCTTTTGTAAACTGTACAGGCCTATATCCACTTGGACACCCCCAGATCATATTCCGAGATTTCAAAGACCCTCACAGTTATTTTGGGTTAATCAGAGCCACAGTAGACCCTCCCCGGGGTCTTTACTTTCCTGTCCTGCCCTACCGAACTGCAGTGGGTAAGCTAGTGTTCACCCTATGCCATACATGCGCTGAGCTTAACAACCAACAGGGGCCCTGCATGCATAGCAAAGAGGAAAGAGCATTAACAGGCGTTTGGGTGACCACAGAATTCACCAAAGCCCTGGACATGGGGTACAAGATTCATTTCATTTCAAACCTTTATTTACACAGATAAAATCCCATTGAGATCATTGATCTCTTTTCCAAGGGAGACCTGCTCAAGTAGTTCCACATGAAACATAAAAACATAAATAGAACAACAAAAGGACATCATACAGCATCATTTACATCATTATCCACATAAACAGGTACCAATAGCTTCCGATTGAGTAGCATCCATCCGAGCTTTAAAAACAGATGACTCAGATCACAGAGGTGTGGCATTTTGAGAAGAAAAGTGACAGCATTTTTGTAGACTATATACACACATTTTTGAAGGGTAAACAAGAAGCATCAGGTTACCCTTCAGAGGCCACAGATGATGAGAGCAGACAAAAGTATGTGGCAGACTATCACGCTAAGCAGGGTATCTTGCTGGATGCAGATAAAATCAAATCAAATGCAGCCAAAAGACAAGTGGCAAACTATGTCTCAACAGTTTCTGGGGTAAATTTGCCCAGAGAAACAATCTAACTCAGACTAAGATTGTGACCAAAACAGAAGAATTTCTTAACCTCTTGTTTTCAGCTAAACATAAGGTTAAGTATTTCTCATTCCTCAACGACAGAACGGCTCTTGTTCAGTGGTGCTACGGTGAAAAATGCTACTCTCCTCCCAACAAGGTAGATAACATATTCATTGCAGCATTTACCACTGCGTATGCCAGGCTGAAACTGTACAGTGAATTGGAGAAATTACAGCACAGAGTCTTCTACTACGACACAGATAGTATCATCTATGTGACAAGACAGGGTGAGTGTCACAAACGAGCTGAGGACCAAAATGCAGAACACGGGAAACCAGGGATAGTCGGTAACCAGCTTTATTGATGGCAATAGGCTGGTAGGAGACAAAACGGCAGATAGTAGGCAAAGGGCTGGTCGGGGACAGGCGAGGGTTCCAGGAGAAAGCAGGACGGGAGTCGCAGGTACAGAACGGGTCAGGGAGCAGGCGAGGCAGGCTGGTCAGGGACAGGCAGGGTCGAAACCGGGAGAGCAATCTGAAGGGTAATGCGGGAAAGACTGGCATGCTGCAAAGTACGATCTGGCACTGAGGTGAAAGTGAAGTGGGCCTAAATACTAATGGAGCTGATGGGTGTAACAGAGTGAGAGAGAGACAGGGTGTGACTACCAGGTGACTAAGGAAAGGTAATGCAGAAAATAGGTGAGTGAGAAAGCAAACTGTGACAGAACCCCCCCCTTAATGGACGGCTTCTGACGTCTAAGAAAATTCTAGGAGAAAAAAGATATATATATATATATATATAAGAAGAATCAACAAAAACCCTACAGACAAAGGGTGGAAGGTGGAGGTATGGGGAAAGGCTAATACTCATCTGAGAATGCTCTCTCGGTTTCTCCCTCCTGGAAATCCTCGTCCTCCTCGACTGATGACACTTCCCCCTCCCCCTCGACGAAGCCTCTGGTCTGTAGTGGACGAGTGCCCCCTGGCTTAACGCCTGGTTGAGCGTGGGTCCTAGAAGGCTGCTCCGGGTAACGCAGGTGGAAGTCTCGGATGAGTTGAGGGTTGAGGATATGACGAGCAGGAATCCACTGCCTTTCCTCGGGACCATAGCCCTCCCAGTCCACCAAATATTGAACCCCTCTTCCTCTGCGACGGGAACGGAGTAGACGACGAAGGGTGTAGGTAGGACCCCCATCGATCATCCTAGGGGGTGGTGGTGGAGGGGTGGCGGGAATCATAGGACTCTCCCGGACAGGTTTAATCCTAGAAACGTGGAAGGTCGGATGGATCTTCATGTTCCGGGGCAAAAAGGATGGCATGTCCGATGATAAAATAAAGAACGAGGTACTTCATAATCTCCCTACGCGCAGCCGTAAGAATGCCGAGTACATTATGAGTAAATTAATCACGAGTACAGCTGGATGGACACCAGCGGGGGAATTTGTAGAAAAGGGTACAGCTGTAAAAGGTTCACACATGTTAGATTTATTTAAACATTTATCCTGTTTGTATAAAACAAATGTCCAGGAGCCTAAAGGCTGGTGGGGTTTTTTAAATAGTCTGAATGAGCTCAACATTCCTTTATCAGCTTTTCAAAACCTGCACGCTCGTGAACAATATCGTATAATCAAAGAGGGCGAACCAAATGGAGAAAATATACCCAGAAAAAGAAGAGGAAATAATAAATCATCTCCTCCGACCCTCAGCTGGGAGGTGGCAGGAACCCCAGGCCCCTCAAAAGAACCTTTGAGTGCCCCGCTTAAGAAGAAAAGGATAAGGAAAGACAGAATATTAAGTCCTAGCTGGTTACATTTTACCCCCTAAAGTTGTATTATATTTTATTCTCCTAATAAAGACAGAGTCACCTGAATTAATTGTGTCTCCAGACCTTTTTATTTTCTACATTTTATAACAATCTTTAAACATTTGTAGAGAACAAACACTGTGGTTAAAATGAGTGTCTTTATGACGTCTCTCACACCGTTGGTATTTTTTCACAAAATTAGTCACAGCAGCATCATTTTTTAAAAAGTTCCAACCCCTTCCTCATCCTCTAAAGTCACTGCTAGCCAGTGTTCTCCGGGCATGTGGGAGGGGTGGGTGTTTACAATCATGTATACAGGGTATCTAAATAATTGTTTTACTCGGGGTAGCTGATCTGAGGCCCACACCCCACCGAAAGAGTCCCCCACCATGTGACGCAGGAGACTGTCCAATTGATGATTATTCATGTTGTAGTCTTCTTAGTAATAATCTACCAACACTTGACGTTTTGAATTAATCTCCAGAATCGAATCAAAACAATTACGATTAAAGTGGTCGTCTGTGGTAGCGGTACTCTGAATCTCATTTCCAGTCTTAAACTGCCGCTTGTAATGGGAGACAGGGCGTCAGCGTCTTCAGCTGCAGTTAGATTAAACACAAACAGTGAGTATCCTTGTTCGAAATCCTCTCTGTCAATACTCAGAGGTAAGTCTTTCATGTGTCTCCCTGTAGCAGTGAACATGTTGTAAAACTCTCTGACTGACGACCCTCGGTTAAATTGAGGTTGGAATGCTTTGGCCGGTACTTGTCTACCGTCCTGACACAGAGCCAGATATTCCATATCATTGTGAAGGAAATTAAAAGGTGAAAGCTCTCTTCTTCCGGTGAAGGCTTCGTGATTTACCATACCCAATACTATGTATTTAGGCATATTACCCAGAAAGAGATTTTCTTGGTTGCATATTCTGGAATTCACAGGGATACTATAGGTTTTGATATTCACGCGAGATAAAGAGTAGAGGGCGTTACCTCTCATCAGAGCCGCAGCATGACCTAACCGCACGACAGGGGAGATGGTGGCTTTCTTGATAAAAAGCCCCCAGTATTTTTAGACGGTATGTCGAGTCATTTGCACACTTGAGAGTAAAGGCATCGTTAGATCTGGTGAGTTTGATTCTCACATCTACAGAGTTCAGGAGAAGCCTCTCGCTGAAAAATATATCTGTGTGTAAAGCTCCCATCAGATGAAGCTCTCGAGATTCTGGTGTGAATATAGCTCTCTTTACTAGACCCTTGTTTGGCCCATTGGCGATCACTACAGAGTCCATAGCCCCCGCGGTGCCTTTATAAAATAAGCCGCCAGTGAACTGAGTTTTTAAAGTATAATCAGAGTAATTCAATAGCGTTTCAATCATAGCTCTGTAAGGATGAGTCGAGCTGGATTGAGAAATTAGCCTGTCCCCTAGAATAACGTCGCATTGACTAAAAATTGTATTCAGAGGATAATTAACCAGGGCCACGGGGGCATCAGCGGCCAGATTAGTCCCATCGGCGTTGGTTATTTTGATCCTGAGATGCATCAAGGTGTCATTCATATCTAGGTATTTATCCCCGTCACCGGGAATAAAAAATTCAATCGGTCCGTCCTCTGTAATGGCAGACAACGGAAGGACCTCTGTGTAGTGTTTTTCATCGATAGAAAGCTGCGTCATGGGAGCAGAAAATAAATCCAGCTCTGCCATGCTGCATTCAGCAGATGTGTGATGTAAAAGAGCCATATTTAACACTCTAAAATATATCTCTCCCCAGTACGTTCCTTCTCCGAGGGTGTTTTTTCCCTAATGATTTTCTTTTGGCTGAGTGCTTTCCTTTTTTAACACCTGCCGGAACCCGTTTGCCTGGAGGTCTCTTCCTGGCCCTTCTTGCCAAAACCATCAGACCACCGGCTCCTTCTTGAGATCCGGGATCTGATTGGCGGCCAAATGTATGGACAGCCTTACTGATAACATCTGATGCAATATTTTTGGCCGCCGATTTCAGATGAGGTTTAGCTATGGCGAACCCTTTTCTCACCAGGGGTGCGACAAAACGAAATAATCTCGAAAATATAGAGCCAATGCCTCGCCCGTACATCACTGGGGCTCCATAAAAACCCGGCAGGGATCCTCCCGCTTGATTTTCATAGTAACTCACAAAACGTTGGGGGTCGTGATGAATCATCGTTTTGCAAAAGATTGTCCGGCTTTTGAAGGTCGGAAATGAAGTTTCACTACACTCTTCCCGTAGGTGAACTTTACTGGTTCGTTCTGATCGTTTTTTATCTCTATCTGTATATTCTCGATGTGCGTTTTTCTTACCGCAAGTAATACGCAGGACTAAAATACTGAGTTATGGTATCGCCGAATGTTCCTTTTATATCTACGGTTCTCAAGAGAGGAGCAAAAGCGTCACCTACCCGCTGGTGACTGACCACGTTACTATAGCAGTAAAGATGAGTTACGCCTGCATTTATATCCGCTGGGTAGACGGCTGATTTATCATCAAATTTAAGCCACTGGTCTGGTTTTATTCCAAGCATATAAGCGTTGGAAAGTTTTGGAAAGCGGAAACGATATTGGCCCCCTCCTTGAAATTCAATTTTCCTGTGAATTGGACTATAGTACAAACTGATATCAGAGTCAATTTTTCTGAAGCAGGACTCGAGTTCCTCCTTTAGCTGAGTTATGCTACTATAGTAACCACCTCTAAACATTTGAAGCTTTAACTTGCTTGCTATCGCGGGGGCTTTCGGTTTCTTTATCCATTCAAAACAGGCTACTTCCAAAGGTATGTTATACCAGGTGTGTGGGTATGACATTTCTGTCATGGCGACCTGCAGTGTTGGGAAAGTTCACTTTCTACATGAACTAGTTCAGTTCACAGTTCACACATTTTAAAATGAACTAGTTCAGTTCATAGTTCATAATTCAAAATGTTGAACTAAAGTTCATGGTTTCAAAAATGAACTAATTTATAGTTCATAGTTATTTTTTCAATAAGTTGCTGCGAGCTATTATTTGTCTCCTGTACGATGTTAATGGGCCATTTAAATGTTTACAATATCCTCAGAGGGCCGTAGAAGTTATTGACCTCTGCTTAAAAAAACTAAAATCACAGCCCATTCATTTCATTCTGTGCAAAGAAAAAGCAACCTCTTAATCCAGATATCTCACCATGACTCGCGCATGCATGCACGTGCAGGGTGTGGCGTGACCACCAAAACAGAAAGATATGGACACAAGATGTGTGCAAATGTATTTAGTTTCCTATCCATGTGAACATGGTTTAAGTGGGGGGGAGACCTAACCTCCTCTAGGGGGGTCCGGAGGGCATGCTCCCCTGGGAAGATTTTTTTTTTAAATGTTGAAGTCAAAAGCATCAATCTGGTGCACTTTGAGAGCAACATGAGGAGATCTATGGACACATCTCTCAACACCCAAACACAACTGTAAACAGATTTTCTTTTAATGTATGGACATTTTACAAATCACTCCCCTTTCAAACTGTATTCTTCTTTATTAATAACTGCCATATAGTATTTTATACCTGTTTACTTTATTCTCTTATTTTTTTGATAACTATAATGATCATATAAAGATGTACCTTTACCTCACTGGTTGTAGACAAAGCTTCTTATATTCGTTAGCATAGCTAGCTAACCAGATGCTAATGATAACAACACAGTTAGTGACTGTCTGATCAGTATGACAGATGAGCAGATCGCCACTGGGCTTTCAACTAAAGACACAGACACGCAGAAACTGCGGCATGTGTATGGACTTATCGGTACTGCAATTTCTGAAGTGCTGGAGTGGCGTTCTGGTGCTCTCCGTCAGAACTGCACCCCTATCAGTCGAGACATATACCACGTGATGACACGTTAGGCTCGTGTTGTGTTCAAGGACCCTAACCGTGGCCAGGAAAAACAGGCACTCGCTTGTTTAATTTTTTTGCGGTCTAGATTTCTTTCATTTTTTATTTTTTGCGTGTGTTTATAAATTACCTCGAGAGCCGTACCAAATTGTCTCGCGGGCCGTATACGGCCCGGAGGCCGGAGGTTCCCCACCACTGCCGTAGAGTCTCACTCTGAGCGAGTGCTGCTGCAGCTGCTCTCGGCTTCGTCCATACTTCATTCAATGCTCGCCGGTTCCGCTGTTCCACATTGTTTCTTCTGAGGAGTCTGATATATTTAGTATATTTATATTTTAGTGCGACAGCCAGGGGTGACAGGCGCGTACGCGTCACAGGCAGCCTGCTGTTGCCAGATTGGGTGGTTTTCCGCATTATTTTGAAGCCTGTTTACGGTGTGTTTTAACTGGGTTTTCGGCTGAAAGGCATATGAAATCTGGCACACTTTTGAACGCCGTTATAATACAGTGCTGAGAATGAACGCACTTTTGAACGCCGTTATACAGCGCTGATAATGAACGCGTTCTCAATTACGTTCATCTAGCGGAAATACAGTACGTTCAGTTCACGTTCGCCCAAAATATGAACGCGTTCATGAACGATCGTTCATTGAACGCGTTCAGGTACATCACTGGCGACCTGCCACGAACCATCCAAGTGTAAAGGTTGTGCCAGATTCACCTGATAACTAGAGCTTGTATTGTTTTGAAATACCTTCAGGCTGGCATTGGACGGCAGCGTAATGTACAACCCTTCGTTTATCTCCATGGCTGTAATGAAGGACTGAGCGTTGAATCTGTTTGTTTTTATACATCTTTGATTTCGCCTGCATCAACCCAGCTGTTGAATTTATCGGGCCAATTATGCCACGATACAAACATTTGTTTTTTCCCTCTCACCACCCGCCTTTTTAGAATTTTCTCGACTTGAAAAGCCTTGTCATTGGTTATCTTCACTTTTTGTAACTCTTTCTCATAAAAAGTCCCCTTGATCTCTTCTCCATCATAATCTTTGAGATTGTAAACAGGTGGCTGCCGAGGTAAGCCTTCAGACACCGTAAATAATTAGTCCGTATAACTCTGCTCATATTTTGTATCAAATACCCCTCTCAATTTGGATATCATTACAAGTTCGCCCTCCTTAAAGTTCATTTTGGCAGCAGCTTTTTTACGTTGGCTAGAGGGGTTATACAGGTTCCGAAACACTTGAGCCGCATTTTCCTTGGTCACCTGCATTGGTGTCATTTTAATAATTCGATGATAACTATTATTGTAACTTTCAATTAGTTCAGGTAAGACGTCTAGATACTCAAATATCTATGAGTGTTTTTAGCTGTAAAATACCGCCACATTTTAGTTTTCAGCGTACGGTTAAATCTCTCTACCACACATGCCTTCATATCACTGGCTGTTGCATAATGTGCAATACCTCGTTTCTTCAATAAGGTTTGACAAACTTTTTTAAAGAATTCTTTCCCTGCGTCTGTTTGTATCTTTTTAGGAATCTCACTGTGTGTTAAAATGGTATCAAAGGCTTTGGTAAACTCTATACCCGTCTTCTTCTTTAATGCCTGAGGATAGGCTTTTTTCGAAAATACATCTACGACTGTTAACAAATAATTAAAACCATCATTATATTCGGACAGCGACTGCATATCGCAGAGATCTGCTTGAAATTGTTGTAACGGTCTGAGTACGAAAACTCTGTTTCTTACAAAATGCACCTTAGCCGGCTTATGCAAAGTATATGCATCCTGCTCAGATACATATTCTCTGACTTTCTCTACATTTACTTGTTTACCCATTTCATTCTGTACAGCTCTATGGAGTTTATCCACACCTCCTAAACTCCCTGGATTAGAAGGAGTATAATACACCCTTTGCATGACACGTTTCTCAGACATGTTCCCTGTTACAGCCCGATGAGGTAATGAGTACAACAGTTTTTCTTACAATGCATTTTATTGATATGTATAAAAAAAACATTTTCTCCAAGCAGAGAATAATAAACATGCGTTAACAGCCCTAATATATATATATGGTTGTGGCACCCAAGGCGCTGCTCCAGAAGGTTGGTGACTTCATCCTAGAGGTTTACGGCTGCTCCATCTCCCCATCTCCTGAAGCCCGCAACCTCGGTGTCATCCTCGACTCCACCCTCTCCTTCCACGGCAAGTCTGTGGCCAAATCGGCCTTTTTCCATCTAAGGAACATTGCAAGACTCGGTTGCCGAAAACCTAGTCCATGCGTTTGTCACCTCCCTCTTGGACTACTGCAATGGTGTCCTGTTTGGGGTTCCCAACAAAACCCCGGACAGGCTCCAGTATGTTCAAAACTGTGCTGCTAGGGTACTCACACATACAAAACCGTGGCAGCACATCACTCCCACCATCATCCATCTCCACTGGTTGCCAGTCAAGTCCCGCATATCATTCAAAATCCTCCTGCTTACCTACAAGTCCCTCCATGCCCATGCCCCCCAGTACCTTTCGGACATCCTTCACATATACATGCCCCACCCCGGAACCTGCGGTCTTGAGACAGAGCCTTCAGCGTGGCAGCCCCCACCCTCTGGAACGCTCTCCCTGCGGAGATCCGCAACATCCCCACACTTGACGCCTTCAAAAGGGCCCTCAAGACCCATCTGTTCACTAAGGCCTCTGGCCCCTAATCTAATTGTTGTTTTGTCTGTCTGACTGCCTTTTGTTTTGTTATGTTTGTTTTGCCCTGTTCTTCCTTGTAAAGCGACCTTGGGTCTTATGAAAGGCGCTATATAAATCTAAGCTATTATTATTATTATTATTAAGGGTTAAGCGGTATAATACTGTACAACAAACGGCTTCTGTTTGAGGTGGATAAAATAAGGTCATCCTTGTAACTTAGAGATATTTTATTATGTAGGAAGGAACTGTATGCATCGCTAAGGTTAATTTAAATTGGCTATGCTCAAGTATGTGAAATCAACCTCACAATAACATGTGTGTATATTACAATTATTAATGTCATATTTCAAGATGATTACTTAGATATTACAATATGGTTGGTTGAGCTGGAGTTCATTATTGAGTTTACACGTTAACGTCACAGTCATCTGAAGAACGAACCCAAACCTTGTTGTTTTTATTAATTGCATTACCAAATGGGTATCAAATAAACAGTAAGCATTGGTAACACAACTTCCAAAGTTACAGTAAAATAAAAAGGACCCTGACTCGGACAATACACAATCCAACATGTTCAACAGAAGAGAATCAGTTATATTGTTTGTACACATGGTACTTTACATATATATATATATATATATATATATATATATTAGAGCCGGGACTCGATTAAAAAAATTAATCTAATTAATTAGAGGCTTTGTAATGAATTAATCGAAATTAATCGCATTTTTAATCAAATATACATATTTGACCTGAGAACAGTGAGAAGCAATTTTCACATGGATTTTACTCCAATTGGTCTACAGTCCAAGTGCATGACATTAACACTAGAACCGCCAACGGGTACATTTTACCCGCAGCTGTTTTTTTATTGTATGTAACTTTTTTTCAATAAAATATTAACGTCTCCCAGTCCGTGACTTTTCCTGAAAGTGTGTTATGTAACACCCTGTGTTGTTAAAAATGGTCAATATGAAGTCAGATTGAAAACATCGCCAAAAAAATGGATATTTATACCTATTTCCGCCAGCGGGTAATATTTACCTCATAGAAATGCAGCGCTCCTCGTGCTATTGATTTCGCGATCAAAATGATCAAAATACTACGGAGGGAAGATATTTTCGTTTTGGAGGGGAAGCTCGCGAGTGTGTGTGTGTGTATTTTTGCGTTTGTGTGTATTGTGTTTGTTTCCCAGAGAAAACCCTCACGAGAAACACCGGCTGTTGTTGTGCCTGCTGTGATGTTAAATTACTCCGTTCTCCGCTTGTAATTATGCCGTTACAAGCTTCAAAGTCATATTTATCATCTGAATTTGCCGAAACAAGTTTAATATTCTGAAAGCCAAGACTTTGTTTAATTTAAATCAGATAAAAACAAACTGTAACGGACCCTGCCGTGTTATCTATGATTACTATACTCTTACGTTCATAATTTCAGCCGGAGGGAGGGGGGGCGGCGCTGCTGGAAGAGCAGATTGCGAGTGAGAGGTGCCTCTCTTCGATTTTGGAAATAAAAGTTTCATATTCTGAAAGCCAAGACTTTGTTTGTTTAAAATCAAACAAAACACCCGAACCCTGAAAAAATAGTTTTTTACGTAAATCCACGTTTATTCTGAAATGAGCCGTTGCGACTTCCGACTGATTTCGATAGAGCGGGTCACATATAATATGAAAAACTGAGAGTCCACAGATTATATTGGTATACATGTCATCCCTGTGCGATCAAAACTCACTGTTCTGTATGGTACATTGTACCTTGGAAATCAATAGCGGGTAAACTTTACCCGTTGGCGGATATAGGTATACAGCGACCTCTGGCGGTTCTAGTGTTAAGGATGTTGGGAGATGATGCCCTGTGGGCCATCTAAGCTAATTTACAGATGACCCTGAGCCCAATAGAGATTGCCCTGAAAAATGCACTGGTGCATTCTCTAGACTGAATTATAAGATGAACCACCACATTATTATATTGTACAATTTCAATTTTATTCTTCATTTCACTTGTTTGTTTGTTCTTGTTTGTGTTTGCTCGCTTGCATGCCCTGCATAGCTTTAAGAAATACTTAAGTTGTTGGTCAAAACACTTTCCATCTGATGAAGGCAAATGCCTTCCCAGATGGAAAAAAGTAGAAAACATTACATTCAGTTATAACTGCCAAAACAAACATTATTTACACTATTATGGCCCCTGTTAAAAATGTTTGTAATGTTAACTACTGTAAGTTGGTCGAACGAATGCCTCCTCATCCGGAAGCTGACCGAGCAGACCCGAGCAGCAGTCGAGAGGAGCCGAGCGCATCCGCGAAGCACACGTCAGAGTTCCCGTTAGCCGGCAAATCTAAATATCTTCGGTCAGAATAATTTCCCTTTAGAGCAATACCGCTTCAGTTGCGCCACTTATGTGACAGACAAGAAGAGTATGTGACAGACAAGAATAGTCAACTCTAATGTCTAACACTTAATGTGGAGAAAGAGATGTCCTGTATGGGTTGATTGTGCGTTGATCTGTTGGTAATGCCTCGGGGTTCCGATGGGCATGTAAATAAATGCATAATGCTGCGCTATACTTTGTGGCCTCACCCGGTTGCATAGCGACACTTATTGTTTAGGTGTCTTTTAATAAGCAGGTAGTCATATCATTAGCTAGAACTAGCTGGATCTGATCGATATGGACATAAACGCGAGTGAAGTCTAATCTGACGGGAGAGAGAGATCAGCTGCTGCTGACGAGTCGAGACTCGACACGCAGCTCTGCATAACCAGATGCAGCGGTGAGCGGAACAAAACACGCTTCAGGTTAGAATATCACACGTAGATATTTTAATTACCTCTCAAACTACCTAAACTAGTTATAGATAGTTTAGTTTTACTGTCGGGTCACTCATTACTGGATCCGCGAGCTGCATGATAATAGATAATAATAATAGATTGCCGGGCAACCAGCAGGTGAGGCTTCATTGCCCGAGCTAAATACTAGATGGCCCCGGGCCATCGGGCAGTCCTTAATGTCGAGCCCTCGAGTGCAATCCAGTGAGCCAGGGAGCTGGTTATTTTCTCAGACGTGGACTTACTTATCCTGGCCCTGAAACCAGTCATCTGGTTGAGTGTGGGTTGGGTCAGGGTGTGGTTCCTTGCACTCGGAGTCGGGCTAACGTCCACGCTAGCTGCTACATGCTTTGCATTTAGGTGATACTTTAGGCTTGATGTGCTGCGGTGATATGCAAATTCTTTTTTGCATCATTTGCACACAACCGTGCTCTTGTCGACGCTTCCATCCGTCCGTTTTTTAAAACAAAATGTCCCATCCACGGGGCCGACCAAAGCGGTCTCATCAGCTTGTTCGTTCATGTTTGACTATTGTTCACCGTGGTTTGTTGTTGTTTGAAGTCCCATGCTGAAGTCATGAACATTAGTTGGTGCTCCAGTATAATCGGTACGCCTGAAACTCATCCAGTGAGAAACGTTCCGCTGTGCAAAAATAAGTGCGATTAAAATGCGTTAATCTTTTTAACGCGTTAATTTTTGTGTAATTAATTAATCTTAATTAACGCGTTAAAGTCCCGGCCCTAATATATATATCTGTTTGTTTAAGGTGTCCAGGTGATGCAGACAGGCTGGACCAGAGAGTGAGAGACAGAACTGGACTCCTCACAGCAGTGAACTTCAGCACAGGTAAAAAGACTATTTTTTCATACTCTACAAAGAAAGATCAAGAAAGATATTGGTTTAAATAAATGAAGTATTGACTTGAATACACTGATATACATTCCATTAAACAATACTAAATACTAGATCACCTACACATCAGTTAAATTGAGGGTTTTTTCCATGCAAAAAGTTACATTTTAGATATTTTGCAATATGACTTTGTCAGCTTTCTAATTTAAAGGGGACCTATCATGCAAAATGCACTTTTGTACATCTTTTATACATGAATATGGGTCCCCGGTGTTCCAGGGAACTCTGTAGTACATAAGACGCTGTAGTACATATGCTAGGCCTGTAAGTGGCGCTGTAGTCTGCCACAAAAGCAGCGAAGAAGACTTCCCTTGCATGGTTGCCATGGTTGCCCTTCTGCTTATTCTCCGATGTGGCTCTTGTTCTCCCTCACCGAGGCAAGCGTTTGCTCCTCCTGCTTTAAAACAAATGAATAATGACTCTGTATATAAGGGATAAATAACACCTTCATGCCGATCTAGATCCCTCTGCTTCTCGTCGGGCTCCTGATGAGACTGTCGGTGTGCTTTTCCCCATAATGACCGCGTCGCTGCACATTATCCCGCTTATTACATGGCCACATTCTCAACAAAGTAATGACATGACTCCCAATATTAATTGAAATGCTTTTATGGATTTAGAAAATTATTTTATTGATTTAAAAAATAGTTGTATTGATTTAAATTGACATGCATCCGCTAAGAAAAATAGTCCGTTGTTACTGTTTGAACTAACGTAGCAACGGCAGGAACTGCTTCGATAGCGTTTTTGAGAAGCTTTTTGATTACAGATTTGAAAACATCGTTGCTTTCTTTGAAAGTAGCACAATTCATTATGTCAAACCTTGGAAAGTATATCCCTACCCTAATGCAAAAGTAACTGCCAACTCCCCTCTGGGAGTGTGGTCAGCTGCAGCTCACAGAATCAGCCCCCTGCTAAAACAGGGCTGGAAAGAGCAAATAGAGCGAAATGAGGCATGGCTTAAAATACAGGCTCTGTTTGGTATTTTGGAAAAAATATATATTTATATACTTCATATAGGTATGGCCCTACAATATATTGTTCAAATATAGCATGATAGGTCCACTTTAATGTATTGAAGGTGTGTTGCCTTTCTTGGAAGATGAATATTAGTTTCAAAGTTAAACTGTTCAATACATCATTAAGGTTGATTTGCATTGTTTATACTGCCCCCCTGTGTTCGTTTGTGGTACCTAGGATGTCAGAATACCTTTATGGGTGTGTGTGCATGTAATAGAGAGGCGAAGTCCCTCCCTTTCCGGGAGCCTCCATGGGACCCCGGAAGCGTAAAATTATACATTGAAGTCAATGGAGAGAGAAAGGTTATCTTTTGATCCCGTTTGAATTGTGCCACGAATGACACATATGATGTTTGTCAATTTAAAAGAATATTTTGCAAGTCAAATTTTTTTAAATGTGTCGTAAAGCTGTGAAGTTTCACATTTTTTTGTGTGAAACCGCTGAGCGTCACCATCACAAAGACAAGCCGTCACGTTAGCAAATTTCACCCGTTTCTTTCAGAATGAGAATAAAAGTATAAAACGAGGTGAACATCACTACAAGTCTGGACACGTTGAGAGCTGTACATAATACACGAAAGGGGAGTTAGTCGGTTCTGTAAGAGCAGCGGGACCGGCTTTACAAGATGTTGGTGAGTAATATGAGTGCAATGTGTAACGTTAATGTCAGCTAGCTAACATTAGCTAACAAGGTACACTAACGTGTTTTGTTTCAGTAACTAGTTTTCTCCTTAAGAACTTCGTGGTCTCTGTGCAGTGGCGTTTCTATATGTACAAAAGTGGTGGGGCACAAAAAACTCAGATGTCTATATATAAGCTTCTGCAGAGAGGTTCATGGCTGGTGAGGCACTGCCACTGACTCTTCAGGTTTACAAATATATTAAATCAAAATATCATATTATTTTCAAAAGCTTTTTTTGTCTGATGCTTCAATGACTTTAAAACAGACAGTTCAACAGAAGGATACCCAAAACAAATGTAATTTGATCAGTTAAATATTGAATTGTTCTCTCTTTAGTAAGATCCCATTTTCAATAAAATTGCAGTCTTACCTTGACTTGAAGATTAAGTCCATTTGCCTATCCTTCTGGACAAAAATCTCTATTACTTTTTTGTAAAAGTCCTCCTTATCTTCTTGTAGTTTCAAAAGTCTATCATACATCTAATCTAATCAATAGATTTTTGATTCGAAAATGATAAAAGTAGGGTAGACATGTGGATATTATCCGGCTGAACAAAACGTACATTTATCTAACAGCTACGTTTCCCACAGATCTTATTTTGAGCTATTTTCTAAAATCCTATGGAGAAATCTCGTTGCTTTTTTGTGGAGGGAAGCCATGCGCAGCTTACTTCCTGGTTTTAGGACTCGTCTCTCGTCTCCTCTTCACACACCACACTTTTCGCGGCACACGTACTTACAGCCAATCAGCTCTGAATGATGTGAGATGACGTATGGTGGGGATGGCAGCACTTTGCCCCTATGGTCAGTATTTTTTGTCACACACATTAAATAGGAAAATACTCTGAGCATGCGCAGTGTAGTTTTTGCAGTCACCGTTCACTTAGACAGTCAGAGGGAGGGGCAGGATCAGGTTTTGTCCCACATGGCTCTAAACAGCTCAATAGGCACACACTGTAGACACTAATTAGAAGAACACATCCTAAAACAGCAATGTACAGACGAATCAGATGATTAAACATGATCTTAAAATATATTTAATATATTTTTTAATTTATTTTTTGCATTTTGTTGTAATCATTATTGTAATACTTTCTGCTGACACTAGGTGGGGCTGTGCCCCACCTGCCCCTAATGACCAGTCGCCACTGTCTCTGTGTATGCTGTGGATAACATTAGTGTTCACAAGAACAAGGTACACTCCCGTGTTTTGTTTTAGTTGCTCTTCAGATTGAAGCGGCCAGTTTTATATCGACTATACTGTATGTGTGATCTCCTTTTACATCTCGTTGTGTCATTTGAGTTTATTTGCTGTGTGTAGATTCAAGGGTTTTGGTTATCTTGTCAATTTGTTTGGTTATCCAGGCACAGCTGTGTGTGACTCCCTCGGGTGCACTGGTATGTGTTTTCCTAATGTAGAGAGCGTTGATTAATTAATAAACTACACACTGAGTCTAGATTCTGACCAAATCCTTTTTTATTGTTGATCAAATGTTTTTCAAAAATGTATTCATACACATTTAGAAAAATACAATGTACAATCACAACCAGTACAACACAAATTCCAAAAAATACAGAAAAAACAAACAATAACAACAATCAGACAAGAGGACAAAACTATGGAAAAATAACCCCTCCCACCCCCAGATCCGGACCATCCTTGTATTATTGCTCATTCAATCTATTATAGCATGCTAACAAACATGGTACTTACTTTATTTGTACAGATCTGCATGGGAGACGATGGCGCGATGCAGAGCATCCAAATGCAGCCACGCTGCAGCATTGGCAATATGTGCCATGTGGCAGATCAGCTCCACAGATGTTGAGTGCCAGTGGAGGAAGCCTGGCACTTCCAAAGTAGTCCAGCCAGTGTCTCAACTTTACCAACAGTGAGAGGAGACATACAACCCACTGGCCAGAGACATCGCCACTGAGGATGTAGACTGGTTCAGGTCTGCACTGAGGGTCGCACAGTGTGGCATGGCATGGCTTTTGTCACCTGAGCTAGAGCCGCGGCCTCAACATCAGGCCATTGTCACCGTGCCGGAGCTGGTGAAGGGGCATGGGGGTCGGGGGCTTGAGGCAATTCTTGCCTCAATGCGACTGAGCAGAGACCAGCAAGCTGCCATCCAGACAGCCACCGGAGGACAGCGGACAAATCCTCAGTGGCAGTTACACAGGCGGGGCAGGTTGACAGCCAGCAAGTTTGGTGCTGTGCTGCGGTCGGGACTTTCATCCACTCCATGCGCGTCCCTCATGAAGAGGGTGCTCGGGGGGTACAACTTGGACGGAGTCATGGCTGTCAACTGGGGGGTTGTAAACGAGGCCGAAGGGGTGAAGGCTTTTGTGCAGGCCTATCGGGTGACAGTGTTCGAGTCTGGTCTCTTTGTGAGTGAGTCTGTGTTTTGGGAGCATCCCCCGATGGACTTGTGCAGCCATCTGCCCTGCTGGAGGTGAAGTGTCCACCATCATTATACATGATGGTGTATATAGGATATATATATATATATTTGTATACATATCTGTAAATTGTATAATTTTATTTGATTTAAAAGTATTTTTGATCTCTCTGTCTATAAACACAAACTGAGTAAGATTGACAATAAAGTTGACTTTGAAAAATATATATATTCTTTATGAAAATAGTTGACTGTTGGAGAAATGAATCCAAATGAAACGTTGGACTGAACTACAACTACGCCTTTAAATCTCTACGGACTGTTCTTCAGTGGGATGGCAAGTTCCTATCTTTAAACATGTATTAGTTTTTTCTCAGAACAGATTTGATTTTCTGAAGTTCATTTAACTTTGGTAAGGTCATTATTAAAAAGGTACAATCAATTTGTTTAGGGTTGACTAAAATAATGATAAACATTTCATTTGGATAATTTACTGACAGAATAAGAAACTCAATAATGCTCTACTCACCTGTTCCTTTTTATAAAGTGAAACAGTTGAAACGATAGATATTAGTAAACTTAAAAACAACCTTCTCCAAAAGCTATCAAGGAATATACTGAATACTTATTTTAGAAATGTATTACATATTATTTCTATATAGTTTGAACGATCCATAATTGACAGAAGCTTGTGTTTACACTGACCTGTTACACATATATTAATGTCTTTGTAACTTCTTTAAACCACTACCTCACTCTTTTCTTTCATTCATCACGGTTCAGTAAACTAAGTGATACATGAACCAGTTTAATCATTATAATAACGTAGGATTGCAACTCTTTGAAACTGTAGGTGGCTCTTAAAAGAGCCGTTGTGTTTGGGTGTGCTGGTCTCAGGTCAGTCTAAGCCCTCTCTCCGCGGATGCGGCGCGCCAGCTGGATGTCCTTGGTGACCCTCTTTGCTTGGTTCATCTTACTGGGGGGCAGCTACATGGATGTCGGTGCAGTCCACAATCATTGTGCAGTTGAAGGCAGAATGAATTTATTATTGACTCCGAATGAAGCACAACTTCATGTCATACAATACATTGACTTTATTTGTAATTGTGTAAAAAAATAAAGCATTGAACAACAGAAACAGAGCACGGTGATGGATGGAGCTGGGAAGAGAGAAGAATAAAGAAAACAGATCAACTTTATTATCAGATATTAAAAATTCAATTTCAAAACAAGTTGCCGCTCCTACAGTTTTCTCGTGTGTAAAGATGATTTCACTTGACCTATGCACAATATCACACTCAATACATGTGTGTCTCTGGGGGGTGCATTGTGCCTTTGATGTATATAAATAATATACCATAACCAAATACTATTACGTACAGTGGAAATCAGGTTGCCAGGGCAGGTCAGTGTGCATGTTCCTCAGGGTCTCAGCAGTTACAGGTGAGGGAAAGGAAATAAAAGAGAAAAAGCTCAGTAACAACACTTTAAAGTAACAACACTTTGAATAATTATCTCTTCTAATCATTTTCTCTCAGTAATCACTCAACTACCGTCTTTCCAACAAACAGATTGACTCACCCTTACTGTCATCACAATGAAACACGTCCAGAAGAATCTGTCATGCAAAGCTCCCTGCCTGCCTTCGACTCTCCCTGACTGCTTCCTTAGCACCCGGTGGATGGCGCAGTAGGCTACTCTTCAAATGTTTCACGAAATACTTACCATCATGACTACTCTTACTGTTTAAAATGTTGGTTTACTTCATGTAATAAAATAATAACTTCATGGTAAGGCTACTTACTAACGTGCTCGCTACTCGTCGCTACTAGCTAGGTAGCTAACTTGACTATATATGTTCCATGCACAACATGTATATTACCTATGGTATTACCTGATATGTCTGATCCAGCGACTCCTGGTCCTTTCATCAGACAAGAATCGATAGAACGAGCAGGTGGTATGATCACTTATGTGATTACAACCTAGTACAAAGCACACAGGCATCTTATAAAAGTGAATTTATTTTTAGCAATCTCTTATTTATTGGAGGGAATAAATCAGTTATGAGATCTTCTTCTTCTTCTTCTTCTTCTTCTTCTTCTTCTTCTTCTTCTTCTTCTTCTTCTTCTTCTTCTGTGGTGGAGGTGTGTTTTTGAAGAGGGAAGAGGGTTTTTCACTTTTAGTTCGTTTGTTTCTGTTTCAATCGTTTTCTTTCACTGTATGATCTTACGTGGGGATATTTGTACTCTTTCCAAGTACGGTTAATTTGTTTTTCCGTGCCTCGTGGCTGGGATGGCGTCCTTCGGGGCGCCGCCGGTGTCTCTGAGACACGGAGTGCGTTTGGTGGCTCAGGCCGCAAGCACAGTGGAGCAGGTGCTGCTGGCTGTGGGGGAGCAGGTAGGCCATGTAAACATCTCCCATGCTTCCCGCATGAACAAAGCGGTCGTGGTCTTTTTGAAAGACCAGAAATATGTAACCGAACTTATTGAGAGCGGATTAATGGTAAACGAGGAATATATCCAAGTTTCGCCGTTGGCGACACCGTCCACGCGGATCACTGTGTCTGGCGTTCCTCCATTCATCCCGAATGAGGCGCTGGAACGGGAGCTGAAGCGTTTCGGTAAGTTTGCCAGTAATCTCCGCACTGTTGCTCTGGGGTGTAAATATGAAAAGTTAAAACATTTCCAATCTCTGCGGAGACAGGTGTTCATGTTTCTGACTTGTCCCACTCAGACATTGGATGTGTCTTTCCGGGTGAGGCATGAAGAGGGGTTTTATATGGTTTATGCGAGCTCAGGGAACGTAAAGTGTTTTGAGTGCGGGGAGTCGGGTCACAAACGTGTTGCATGTCCACAGAGACGGCACGCCGCTCCGCCGGGTGCGGCCGAGCCCGGGGCCGCCGAGCCCGCCGAGGCCGCCGAGCCCGGGGCGGTGGAGCCTGTGGCGGCGGAGCCCGTGGCGGTGGAGCCCGTGGCGGCGGAGCCCGGGGCGGTGGAGCCCGTGGCCGCCGAGCCCGGGGCCGCCGAGCCAGTCGCTGGGGCGGCCGGGGCCGCTGGGTCGGCGGCCGCGGAGCCCGGTGTCGCGGGGGCTGCTGTTGCACCCGCCGGGGCCCCAGGGGCTGCGGATGAAGTAGAGCTGAATATCGGGAGAGATGAAACGGGGATTGTAGAGAATGTGGTGAGTGTGAGAGGAGAACATGTGGAAACAGGTAAACGGGTGGGAGATGATGTAGCGGGACAGGTGAGGACCGGGGCTGTGGGACAGGTGGAGGCTGTTGGCACACAGCAGGAGCTTCCGTCTGGTTCTGGGAGGCAAACAGAGCTTCAACAGGCTGCAGACAGCAATGAGGTGACAGAGATGGACACAGATGGTGAGGGGGATTCTGACTGTGTTTCAGTTGCAGATAGTCTCTCTCATAACGCAGAGATATATTCTTTGGAAGAAATTAATGTGTTTTTAGATGAGTCCTTTGGCAAGGCAGTGGAAGTGAGAGACTTTTTCCCTGACACTAACAAGTTTCTTCACACAGTGAGCACTCTTCAGAAAGTTGTAGGGTTAGACCTGCTGGATGAAAAGAGACGCTATCGTCTCAGGAAGCATGTAACTAATATGAGAAAAGTTCCGAAAGGAAGCAAAAAAGGGGGGAAACTGAAAAGGTCTAAATAATGTCAACATGATCATGCAGCACTGGGTGTCTCCTCTCTGCTGTGTGGACCTGTCTGTTCTTCTTCTCTATCTCCTTCCTCTAATGCAGGCGTTAAGGGTTGCTTCTTTAAACATTAACGGGGGTAGAAGTGCACAGAAAAGAGCTTTAGTGCTGGAGGTCTTTAATCAGAAAAAATGAGATGTGATATTTCTGCAGGAAACGCACAGTGATAGCCTGAATGAGACGGACTGGGGAATGTGGTGGGGGGGTCAGTATGTACTCAGTCATGGCTCAACCCTCAGTGCTGGAGTAGCTGTTTTTTTCTCCCCCTCTCTAAATGTTAAGATTGTATCCAGCACAGAGATAGTGGCAGGTAGAGCCTTGATGGTGAAGGTGGAACTGTTAGAGTTTTTTTTCACTTTTATTAATGTTTATGCACCCAATCAGGGCCCTGCACGTGTATCTGTGTTTCAGTTATTAAAAGATGAGTTGGACACTAGTGTACAGGGGGAGTGTGTGATACTGGGGGGGACTGGAACGCTTGCACTAATGTCACTTTAGACAGAATAGGACGGGAGCCGCATCCTCAGTCGTCCCTTTTACTGTCACAGGTGATGAGAGAGGCTGACTTAGTGGATGTGTGGAGGATGAAGCATCCTTCTGTTAAACAATACACCTGGATGAGAATGCTAGATGGGGGCGTCAGTGCAGCCAGGCTAGACAGATTTTACACGTCTGCTTCTTCTCGTGCAGTGAACTGTCACACCCAACCGGTTGGTTTCACAGACCATCAGCTAGTTTCTTTAGATCTGGTTGTATCCAACACAGAGAAGCCGAGATCGTTCTGGCAGTTTAATGTTAACATTTTACAAGATTTGACTTTCTGTGAGAATTTTAAATTATTTTGGATCAACTGGAAATCAAAGAAAGAGTCTTTTCCCTCCCTGAGTCAGTGGTGGGAGGTAGGAAAGGCTCAGGTTGGAGTGTTCTGCCAACAGTATACAGCCTACTGCACTGCAAACATTAGGAGAGCTATAGAGCCGTTAGAGAGGGAGATCAGAGAGTTAGAGTGTGTTTGCTCGAAATATAGAACAGTCCCTCCTAAAACAACAACAGCTTAACTGTTTTCTTCAGGAGAAGGCCAAGGGAGCCCTGATCAGAGCCCGTTTCACTTCCATGAGAGACATTGATGCACCAACCACCTTCTTCTTCAACCTGGAGAGGTCTGTGGGCCAAAGGAAGCAGATGGTATGTCTGCGTCTTCCTGATGGACAGGTAACCTCTGAGCCTGCTGAGACGAGGAGGCATGCAGTGTCCTTCTACACGGACCTGTTCAAAGCCGAAGGTCGTGACGTGGAAGCTGCTGATGAACTTCTTCAGGGTCTTCCACAGCTGAGTCCAGCCGGAAGTGACACCCTGTCTCTGACATTACGCTGGAGGAACTGACCTCTGCGGTGACACAGATGGCCTCCGGCAAGGCTCCCGGCATAGACGTTTACCTGCAGACTTTTTATAACATTTCTGGAGTATTCTGGGACATGACTTGCTAGAAGTGTTGATGGAGTCCTTTGGGAAAGGGACTCTTCCAGCTTCCTGTAGGCGTGCAGTGATCTCACTGTTGCCTAAGAAAGGAGATCTAACCCTGCTGAAGAACTGGAGACCTGTGGCTCTCCTATGTACGGACTATAAGATACTGTCAAAGGTCTTAGCTAACAGACTGAAGGTTTTTATCGAACTTCTTATCAGTCCTGATCAGACATATTGCATCCCTGGCAGATCAATTGTGGACAATTTGTTTGATGTTTGCAAACTGTATGATATAAATGTTGGTATTATTTCTATTGACCAGGAGAAGGCGTTTGATCGTGTGGATCACACGTTTCTGGCGGCCACATTGCAGGCTTTTGGTGTTGGGAGCATTTGTTGTCCTGTACAGTGTTTGTACAGTGATGCATGTTGTGTTGTGAAGGTGGGGGAGGGCGGAGCAGACCTGTACCAGTTAAAAGGGGGATCAGGCAGGGCTGCCCTATCTCAGGCCTATTGTATAGTATTGCCATCGAGCCGCTTTTGTGCAGACTTAGAAACCGGCTGAGGGGCCTGTGTCTGCCAGAGTCAGCTCAGGCCCCCCCGGTGGTTGTATCAGCTTATGCTGATGATGTCAGTGTTTTTGTCCAGGGTCAGCGAGATATCCAGGAGCTACAGGACAGTCTAGCTTTGTACAGGAAGGCTGCTTCAGCCAAAGTGAACTGGGAGAAGAGTGAGGCAGTTTTGGTAGGTCAGTGGAGTCTTGAAAATAGGCCCAGTCTTCCTGGTAACCTTAGCTGGGGAAACAAGGGTTTAAAAGTCCTGGGAGTTTGGTTGGGGTCCGAGGACATGGTGGCACAGAACTGGGAGGGATTGCTGGAAAAGGTGCAAGCTAAGTTAGCCAAATGGAAATGGCTGCTCCCCCAGCTGTCCTACAGGGGAAGAGTTCTTGTCGCCAACAATCTGGTTGCCTCGTCTCTGTGGCACAGACTGCAGGTGTTAACCCCACCGCCGGGCCTCATGAAACAACTGCAGCGGCTCCTCGTGGATTTCTTCTGGTCGGGTCATCACTGGGTGCCAGCATCGGTCCTGTACCTGCCTGTGGCGGAGGGGGGGGCAGGGCCTCGTGGACATTACTGCAAGGACTGCTGCTTTTAGACTGCAGGCGGCTCAGCGGCTGCTGTCTGGTGCCTCTCCCTGCTGGCTGGCTATGGCCCGGCTGTTGCTCTGGAGGGCGGGGGGCTTTGTGTTGATAAACACCTGTTTCTGCTGAAGGCCCCTGCGTACAAGATAACTGGACTTACACCTTTTTACTGCTCAGTCATCAATGCCTGGAAGATTCTGAGTTTTACCAGACCACCCGACCCCCGGCCTGGGATGTGGCTGTTTTGAGGAGCCACTGTTTGACACTGGTTTTCTTTCTGGAACCCTTTTCTCTTCAGCCACCCTAAAGAACGCGTTCATTGAAGCGGGAGTGGTAAAACTTGGCCATTTGACGGGGGTCTCCACAGAAAAACTGGCTGAGGTGACGGGCATTCGATCAACCCGAGTTCTGGAGAACCTGGTAGATGAGGTGTGGCAGTCGCTGTCGCCATCCCACCGGACTTTTGCTCTGGATGCAGATCTGGCTGACCAGTGGAGAAAGGGACATGAGTATGTTTTTCCTGCCTTGAGTGTGGGTCCTGCGGTGGGGGAGTGGAGAGAGGAGGATGGTCTCCTGCTATCACTGGGGACTCTTAACACCTGGAACGTTCACCTCCTGCAATGGGAAGAAGCTATACCTTAGCTGTGTAAAGGTGTTTAAACCTCAGCTCGCTTGCAGGCGTCAGAGAGTCGAGGTGGACGGATGTGTTGGGCTCTTCCCTCAGGGCAAGCTGGCGGATCCTGTATAAATCTGCCGTTGAAAAACAGATGGCTGACATCCAATGGAGAGTTATACACGGAAGCAATAAGCCACTAAACAAATACAGAGCTCATTTTGACCCAGGCACAAGGGGAGGACTGTCGTTCTGTTTGTATGGCAGAAAAAATTGGAGCATTTAGTCGTGTCCTGTCCCAGATTGGCTGGTCTTAAAAAAATGTTACAGGGGTGGGTGGAAGGGTTCGGGGAGGTTTTCTCCATACCACTTTTTGTCCATGGCCCCAAATACATCCTGAAAAAGAAGGAAACCCTACTGTTGATGAATTTCTTGTTTGCTAATGCAAAATTAGCAATCTGGAAAAGTAGGAAGAACCAACTTGCTGGAGTGGGATGGACGGATGCAGTGCTCTGTCTGAGGGGGCTGGTGGCAGCGCGTCTGAGGGTGGAGCATGCGTACTACACGCTGATCAACCACCTGCAGGGGTTTCTGGATGTGTGGGCTGTGGGGCGGGTTCTGTGCTCGCTGGGGGAGAATGACTCTCTCATATTGAAGTTTTAAAGGATAGGTGTAGTTTTTGTTTTTAAAGTGTGTAAAAGAGGATGTTTTTAAATGGGTAAAACGCTTTTCAAATGATATTTATTTGGTAGTCATGAAAATCTGTTTATTTATTTGATTGTGTAATGTTTTAGTTTTGTTCCGACTCTTTTGCAGGGTGGGTGTATGTTTAAAACAAATGCAAATAAAATTTGTTTTAAAAATCAAAAAAAATCTTCTTCTTCTTCTTCTCGTCGGTTCTTCGCGGTATGCTGGCTTATTCTCTGCGATGTCTTCGGCTGGAGGCGAGGCGTCGGCGGAGTATGATGAGGAGGAGGGGCGGGCGTGAGGCGTTCTTCGTTGCGTTTCTTCTTAGTCTTCTCGTACGTCTGTACTTATTATTCTTCTTCTTCTTCTTCTTCTTCTTATTCTTCTTCTTCTTCTTCTTCTTCTTCTATACAAATCATTACGTTGTGTATTTATTAGCATCCTACACTTGTGTACGTGTTTATTCAAACATTTCTTGACCTCTGTTTGATACATTTTTACCTAAGATCCACAAAATATTTGTATTTGTTGTGATTCTTAACAAGTTGTACAGTGCTATATAATTGAGATATTAGGTTGACACATTGTGCACCAAAAAAAGAAAGGACAAAAGAAAGTGATAAATAAGAGAGAAATTAACATATTCTTCCTCCTCTCAGGGTGTGGAGTTGTCTGCCCTCTCTGCCGCTGTAAGCCATTTCCTAAACTGCTTCCTGAGCTCCTTCCCTGACGCTGTCGCCCACCTGCCTCCCGACGAGCTGGTCTCACGCCGCAAAAACCGCAAACGTCGCAACAGGGTCCCAGGCGGAGGAGACAACACGGCGTGGGCCAGCCTGACGCCCAGCGAGATGTGGAAGAACATCGCCTCCGAGGCCAGCAGCTACTATCACTTCACCATCGAGTGGTGAGGGCCCCTTCTGATGTGAAGACTCTCTTTTAAGAAGTGTTTCTATTTGTATGCGTTTATTTCTAACAAATTAATTGTTTTATGTTGTTCAGTGAAAGCGTGGACCTGGTCGTGGAGAAATAGGCCTCCAGAAAAGCACTCTGCTCAGAGAGATTTCCTTAAAAACTGGGATCCAGGTAACGGCCTTTTTTTTTTTAATGTCAGCCTAGGCGGCACTACCAAATGACCTTCATTAAATGTCTTCCTCTTCTCATTTTCCTTCTAGATTCTCCTAAAGGAGTATAACTTTGACAGCCGCCACAAGCCTGCCCTCACAGAGGAGGACATCCTGAATATTTTCCCTGTGGTGAAGCATGTGAACCCCAAAGCCTCAGATGCCTTCCACTTCTTCCAGAGCGGCCAGGCCAAAGTGCAGCAAGGTAACCCGCGAGAAAAAGCCTTGTGTCAAAGCGTCTTATTTCAAGAAATGTAATATCAAAGAGGCTTATATCAAGACACGTCTTCTCTTGAAAGATTGAATTGAACATTTATTTCCCAATTTTGCACATTTATTTTTGCACAGCTCTTTTATTTTTTTAATTCTGACATGGTGATTTATTTCATTGCCATGGTCTTATTGTATTTCCTTTCTGTATACTTTTTTTTAAAATGTTAAGTCTTTTTAGTATAATAGTTTTACAATATCTATTTTCTATGTTTTGTCAAACTTTACAACAAAAAATGATCTTACTGTGTTTATTTTTTGCAGCAATATACACTAAAGCAAATTCCTTGAGTAAACCTACTTGGTATAGATTCTGACCACATTTAAAATCTATACTTTCTGTCTTTACGACTAAATGTATCTTACTCCCCTTTCTTTGCACGTCCAGGTTTCCTGAAGGAGGGATGTGAGCTGATCAACGAGGCTCTGAATCTTTTCAACAATGTGTACGGAGCCATGCATGTGGAGATCTGTGCCTGCCTGCGCCTGCTGGCACGCCTTAACTATATCATGGGAGACCACGCTGAGGTAGGCAGAAATTTAATAACTCTAACTTTGTTTGTTTTTCATTTTATGTCACCAAATGACCTCTTTTTTTATATTCGCCCACAGGCTCTCAGTAACCAGCAGAAGGCTGTTCTGATGAGTGAGAGAGTCCTGGGCATCGAGCACCCCAACACCGTTCAAGAATATGTAAGTTATTACACCAGATGTAGGAGCCTTTGGTTCATGCTAAAGATGATTCCTTCTCCGTTAACCTATATGTGTGTTTCCTGTTTGTTCCCAGATGCACTTGGCTCTGTACTGCTTGCCAACGGCCAGCTGTCGACGGCCCTAAAGCTTGCTTGTACCGCGCCCGTTACCTCATGTTGGTGGTCTCCCGGGGAAGACCACCCCGAAGATGGCACTGCTAGACGTGAGTGCAGTCTTTACTGTTTATATGAAGGGGGGAAAACTGCTTCTGTAGTAATGCAGATACAGAATAAGTTAATAATTCCATCCTCACACTCAAAAGACTAGAGCTGGTTCTCAGTGAACAAATGCTAATTGTTAAAGAGACCAGATCTAACCAGAAGTGTTATTAAAAATGTTATGTATACATTTAGTATTGAGCCTAAAGCAGTAGCCTTTAGATGTCCACTGGTCTAGGCATCGTGGTAAAGCTTCAAACAACCATCAGAAAAGGCGATTTAAAAAAAACTGATTTCAGGATTTATGAATCCTTACTGGATGGCTCAAATTTATTCTTCAATGGCAAAATGTGTGTAAAAAGAAGTGAAACCAGCCCTTGGAACAATTAAAATGACTGCTTTCCTTGGTCTTTGTGTTCTTCCACAGAGTAACATTGGTCTGGTGCTGCACGGTGTAATGGAGTATGATTTATCGCTGAGATTCCTGGAGAACGCCTTGACTATCACACAAAAGTACCATGGAGCCCGGTCCTCAAAGTGGCCCTCAGGTGAGGAAAGATGAATGTCTGTATGCAAAAGTCGTTATACTGACATTATTATTTATCTGGCCCTTTTTATCTTCTTTTCCAGCCATCATTTGGTTGCGAGGGGTTTACGAGAGCAAAGCCGAGTAGTTCGCCTGGCTGCAGCACGAGAAGGAGGGTTACACCATCTACAAGAACCAGGTGCGCCTGCGTAACTACCACCGTTTCTGGCGCACATTTCTTTGTCAGTCTTGATGAATTAATTTCGTCTGTTGTTGTTTCCTCTCCTCCAGATGGGCGAGGCACATGAGAAGACCAAGGAGAGCTCTGAGTACCTGAAAGTTCTCACCCAGCAGGCAGTATCTCTGAGAGAACCATGAACGAGATCTACAAGAACGGCTCCAACGCCAGCATCACGCCACTCAAGGTAAATCGTTGACCGAACTCAGGACGGTGTTTCTGTGCTTCCATCTGTTTCATCGCCACATTTAGCAGTGATGACATGTTTTTATTTCCTCGTTTTTTGCAGTTCACACTGCTCCCAGCATGGCCAGTGTCTTGGAACAGCTCAACATTATCAACGGCATCATCTTCATACCGCTCAGGTACACAATGCCTGAAACACCTGCATCGCCTTTTTTTATTCCTAACAGAAATCTGACATTAAACACTAAGTTCTCTCTGAAGAACCAGCACCTTACCGTGGTTAGAGGGTTGTGTGTGCCCTGATGAACCGGGGGCTGTGTTGTCTGGAACCTTGTGTTCCTGGTAGGGTCTCCCATGGCAAATTGGTCTCAGGCAAGGGGCCAGGACTCCAGACTAATTGGTTCAAAAGACCTCATGAAAGAAAAACCAAGAATGAGGATTACCCGGCCCGGAGGAAGCCCGGGTCTTTCTGGAGCCAGGCCCAGAAGGAGGACTTGTCGGCGCGGCTTGCCACGGAGCCCGGCCGGGCCCAGCCCGAAAAGGCAACGTGGGCAACACTCCGCTTCTGTCCGCGGGCCCCACCACCTACGGGAAACAACGATGGGTGCGGGTGCGCTGCCAGAAGGGTGGCAGTGAAAGCGGAGGGTCTCGACGGATCAGACCCGGGCGGCAGAAGCTGGCTTTGGGGACGTGGAACGTCACCTCTCTGGGGGGGAAGGAGCCGGAGCTTGTGCGGGAGGTGGAGCGTTACAGTTGGATCTGGTTGGGCTCGCCTCTACGCACAGCGTCGGCTCTGGAACCTTACTTCTGAATAGGGTTGGACTCTATTCTTCTCGGAGTTGCTCAGTTGTGAGGCGCCGGGCGGGGTGTGGGGATACTCACTATCCCCGGTTAGGTGCTTCGTGTTGGAGTTTACCCCAGTGGACGAGAGGGTCGCCTCCCTACGCCTGCAGGTTATGGGGGGAAAACTCTGACTGTTGTGTGTGCTTATGCACCCAACAGCAGTTCAGAGTATTCGGCCTTCTTGGAGACCCTGGAAAGAGTCCTGTATGGGGCTCCTGAAGGGGACTCTTTAATCTTGCTGGGAGACTTCAACGCACATGTGGCAATGATGGAGACACTTGGAGGGTCGTGATTGGGAGGAACGGCCCCCCTGATCTGAACCGAGAGTGGTGGTTTGTTACTGGACTTCGTGCTAGTCATGGATTGGCCATAACAAACACCATGTTCGAACATAAGATGCTCATAAGTGACGTGGTACCAGAGCACCTAGGCAGAAGGTCCATGATCGATTTCGTTATCGTATCATCGGACCTGAGGCCGTATGTTTTGGACACTCGGGTAAAGAGAGGGGCAGAGTTGTCAACTGATCACCATCTGGTGGTGAGTTGGGTGTGGAGAGTGGCGGGGGAAGCCTCTGGATAGACTGGTAAGCCCAAACGTGTAGTTCGGGTGAAACTGGGAACGTCTGGAGGAGGCCCAAGTTCAGGAGGCCTTCAACTCGCACCTCCGGCGGAGCTTTTCGGGCATTCCTGTGGAGGTTGGGGACATTGAACCAGAGTGGTCGGTGTTCAAAGCCTCTATTGCCGAAAGCGCGGCGGGAGCTGTGGTCTCAAGGTCCTAGGTGCCTCAAGGGCGGTAAACCCTCGAACCTCCTGGGGACACCGGTGGTCAGGGAAGCCGTCCGACTGAAGAAGGGGCCTTCAGGGATTTGTTATCCCGGGGGACTCCCGAGGCAGTAGTAAAGTACCGACAGGCCGAAGGGCGCAGCCTCATCCGGGCCGAGGCAAAGCAGCGGGTGTGGGAGAAGTTCGGAGAAGACATGGAGAAGGACTTTCGGGCGGCACCAAAAGTGTTCTGGAAAAACTGTCCGACACCTCAGGAGGGGGAAGCAGGGAACCATCCAAGCTGTGTACAGTAAGGAGGGACGTTGTTGACCTCAACTGATTGAGTGTTAGGCGTTGGAAGGAACACTTTGAGGAACCTGAACCCGACAACTCCGCCCTCTATGTTAGAGGCAGAGCTGGAGTATGACGGGGGATCAACACAATCTCCCGGGGGGAGGTCACTGAGGTCGTCAAACAACTCCACAGTGGCAAAAGCCCCGGGGGGGTGGATGAGATCCGCCCGGAAATGCTGAAGGCTCTGGGGGTTGAGGGACTGTCATGGTGACACGTCTCATCAACGTTGCGTGGAAGTCGGAAACAGTA
>NC_047513.1:1531550-1656550 GCF_902827115.2 Pseudochaenichthys georgianus
CTAAGCTTCATTTCAATCAGGAGAGACATGATGTATGGAATACATATTTATTATCGGTCACATTATATCAATGAAACATAATGATGACAGTTCATCACAAATGAATGAATGTTGTTTTGGCGATTAGGCCCAGGTTTTAGTAGGATATCAATCGGGAAGAGAAGAACCGTTTCCGATGAACCCCCAAAAGAATGAAGTATGAAGTACTGAATGTGAATAATCTTACCTTGTGGGATGCAGCGGAAATCTATGGATGGAAAGGAGAGGTTAATACATGTGAGGATTTAAGCGACTGATGCCTCCCGGGCATCCTTCCTGGACGTACAGGGCTTCCCGGCCGTACGGGGCATCCCGGACAGACGGGGCATCCCGGATGGGGCTTCCTGGACATACAGGGCGTCCCGGACGTACGGGGCATCCCGGAGGGGGCATCCTGGCCGTACAGGGCGTCCCGGACGTACGGGGCATCCCGGGTGAGCGGGGACTACCCGGACGCACCGAGCGACCCGACCAGTGCCCCGGGTGCCCGGAACGTGCGAGGCTTCCCGAATGTGCGGGGTAACCTGACTTTAGCAGGGAAACATTATACGGACCGGAGGTTTCACGACCCGGACATACGGGGCTTCCCGGGCGTACGGGGCATCCTGGACGTACAGGGCAACCCGGATATACGGGGCATCCTGGCCGTACAGGGCATCCTGGCCGTACAGGGCATCCTGGATCGTACAGGGCATCCTGGATCGTACAGGGCATCCACACAGGGCTTCCCGGACGTACGGGGCATCCCGGAGGGGGCATCCTGGCCGTACAGGGCGTCCCGGACGTACGGGGCATCCCGGGTGAGCGGGGACTACCCGGACGCACCGAGCGACCCGACCAGTGCCCCGGGTGCCCGGAACGTGCGAGGCTTCCCGAACCTTTTCTCTTGCGGGGCAACCTGCTTTAGCAGGGACACGTTATACAGACCCGAAGGTTTTACAGCCTGGACATACAGGTTTAAATATGCAGAAATAAACATGAGCCGTGGGGCGACATACATGCTGACATACTAAGGACCACCACCAGTTATATGCATACGTACCAATTTGTTTAAGGTTGGAGAGAACTTTGGATAGCCAGCACGGCATTGAGGTCAGGGCGAATGTAGGATGAGAAAGCGGAGGAGGACCACCGTCCGAGTTGTTGCAGGGATGAGGATGAGACGCCTTGATTGGCAGCGGAAGTAGCTGCGCCTATTCTGAAGGAGTGCCCCGTGTATAGAAGGGGCGATAACCCGGATTTAATGAGGACTTGTTTTAAGTAGACATTGAACTGTCGTTGTGTTAAAAGGAAAATTCCCTGAGATAAGGAATAATGGCGAGAGAGGATTAGAGGTAGGTCTAAGCCGTAGGAACTTGATCATGGCCTTATAAGGGCAGAACTGGGAATCGATGCGGGCGGCGATGACGGAGCAGGCGCCGCCGCATTTGGAGTGTTTAAGATATAAACTAAAAATGGCTAGCGTGAAAGGATAAGTCAGAAAAGCTGACGTCTCGATTGGAATCGAAAGTAAGGGAAGCGGTGGTAAATTCGCCTGGTCTGAGAAAGGCATAAAAAGCTAGGAGAAATAGAGCGTCGAGTAGTGCATCGATATAAGAGGAGAATAACCCACTTCTAAGCTTGGAGAGCATGAGGCGTAAAGTGGAGAGTGTAATAGGGCGTCTCCGGTCTAAAACGGGGGGAGAAGTTTTAATGAGACCTTTGAGGATGAGTTTGACTGACTGGTTTGTGAACAGGCTGGGAAAGCCGGGATCGGAACAGCGAACGTTAAACTGAATTCCCGCTAAGAGGCCCCGGATGTATTGAGGTGGCGATCAGTGGCGCAGTAGCACATGAAGGCACACACGGTGGAGATGAGAACAGTTTTAAGTGTGAAGCCTACGGAAAGCAAAACGTCGCAAACGTTCTCCAAGCGAATCATATGTTTTGAGGGTGGACGCGCTAAGCCCTTCCTCTTAAACCTGCTGATTCGAGGTGCCTTTCTAGGGGGCTTCTATTTAAGAGAGAGAGAGGAGATGCAGGGGAGGAATCCTGACGGGTTGAGTGCTGGCTCCTGGGCAGAGGTTCCGGAACGTCTTGCGGGCTGACTGCGGTGATCTATGGATGAAATGAGAGATTAACATGTGGATTAAACAATCGGCCGGAATCACTGCCGGGCTTACTGTACATCATAAGATGCTGACCCGAAGGTCGACGGCCGGAATCAGCGCCGGACTTACGAGAACACTACCACTAAACAACGGCCGGAATCGCTGCCGGGCTTACTGTTCGCTGCCGGGCTTACTGTACATCATAAGATGCTGACCCGAAGGTCGACGGCCGGAATCAGCGCCGGACTTACGAGAACACTACCACTAGACAACGGTCGGAATCGCTGCCGGGCTTACTGTTCTCTGCTGGGCTTACTGTACATCATAGGATGCTGACTCGGAAGTCGACGGCCGGAATCAGCGCCGGGCTTACGTGAACACTACCACTAAACATAGCCGACACGATGGTCGATGACCTGCGATGCAGGGTTAAACGTGCACAGATGAACACTACCACTAAATGTATAAATACCAGGGAAGAGAGATCTTGGATGGCCGTCTGGTTGTTGTAGGGATGAGGAATAATTACCTTGATTGCGGCAGGGTTGCTGCACCTATCCTGGACGAAGCCCTGGAATGCTATTAAGACACCACCACCAGTTATATGCATGTTTACCATAGGTAAACTGAGAGATCTAGGATAGCCGGCACGAGTCGATGTCCGGGGGAAGAGGGAGATGTAGACAATGTAATGCAGCTGTTAGCTTGAGTACAATGAGACATGAATGTTATACCCTGGCTTATCGTAAGCCATGTGAGCATGAACCAATATAAATGAGACAATATGCGCAGCATAAAATGATGTATGCTTAGGTAAATACTGAAACATGACCCATGATATGGGCCTAGCTTAATTAGCAGTTTAATTACCCCACGGTGAGACATAAATGCACTTGATTGGGTGATTAGACTGTCTTCTATCATCTTACGTGAACTTCTCTTTCTCCCTGAAGAAACTCCCCAAAACCCCACGGATGGGCAGCATCCGTGAATAAAAACGAAGACTCATTGAGTGTCTGAGTGAGTAGATACGCCGCTGCTAATGTGTGGCGTTAATGCGGGTGGGGGGGGGGTTTGAAAGATTATTTGCCACGTGGTTCCTAGCGCGAGGTACCGGCAAAACTGCGTCGCGCCTGGGGCATACAGACCTCGGATGAGCGTCCTTGCAGGACTACAGGTGTGGAGGAATGTACGATATGGGTGGTAGCAGACGTTTTCGTTAAAGTTATGACAAATCTTCTCGTCTTGCCTATGCTGCACCTGACGGCTTTGACTATTATTCCCGGAAAACAGCCTGGGAAAGACTCTAGCCCAACGAAATAAAATACTCAGTTACCTCTAATCATTAACCCATGTTTGTATAATTTAGTGTTGCTGCCAGCATACATGACACCTGACGTGGAAACGTTACTCGTGGATGGGGCTACAGAGCTGCTAGACAGTCGAAAACGGTGCATTCCTTTGTCTGAATGTGCTGCACTTTTGATAAATGTTTAGACAAAAGCTAAACTCTTATTGCACTTTTGGCAACGAGCATTCTCCACGTCGAGACGGGTAAAGTTTAACCACACCTCGGAGCGCGTTCTCTCCGCCACCTCCGCAGAGTGCTCCGCTGCATGTAGCAGCTGCGTGTGTGTAAACTGCCCCGCCCCCTCGCACGCAGACCGGGGAGAGAGATCTCGTCTGATCGAAAATACATCATAGACGCATTTGTTTGTCTTTTGCATATTAGAAATGAGTTGCACCATTCATTTCAGGTAACGCTGTGTTGAAGCTTGAAACTGCGTTAGTTACTGAGCATTGTAATGGGTAGTAATTACCCGACTGCATTAGTAATGCAAGTAATACGTTACTGAAACTCCATACTGTAACGCGTTACACCCAACACTGCCTGGAACTCACCTTACCCCTCTTGCCAGCGCTACTCAAACGCCTATTTTAGAGTGAGGCGCAGGAGGAAGTAGCTTCAATGGGATGTAGCTTGAGCCCTGCCTGCCTGCAGGAGGGGTTGTGGTTTGAAGCCAGAATGGGTAAAGCTTCGCATGCGATGAGGACCCGTTCCGCGTGAAGCCGGAAGCGCCGCATTTGAGCGGCCCTGAAGCCAGTGATGCCCTCTTGAGAGACTGAAGGCGTGCGTCAATTGTTTGGGTCAAGTAGCCCGTTTCCATTAAGCCGGAGGAACTTCCGTGGAGCCCGATTTCCTTGTCTTTTCCTCCCGCGTCCGGGTTTGCGGGGCGGCCGGCTGGAACCGCGAGCCGACTGGGGAACGCCGCCTGTAGCTTAATCCGCCAGACTACGGAGCTGATGAATAATGTCTGGAGCTGGGACGAAGCCCTGCTGCTGCTTGCGCGTTGACGCCTGGAAGACAGCTGATAGAACAGGGGAGAGCATATATAGAGGGATTAACAGGTGCGATGATTAGGCTTGTGAATGGAGGGGCGTGATGGGTTTAGCTGAGGAGAGGCGCTCCCTGTCATTTAGATGCAGGGAGCAAGTATTGCCATGACGAGCAATACGGAGTGTTAGGTCTTCCTGTCTGAACTTGCGCTAAGCTTCATTAGAGAAATCAATGAACCACCTAGATTTCCTCTCACTAATATATATCTCCCCTCTGTGTCCTTCTTTTCAAACGTGGGTTCAAAACTAATATTGTTGGAAATTAATATTGCCACCCCCCTCCTGTGGCCAGTCGCATATGATGATGAATACTGATGTTTAAAGTCTTCTTAATTTAGCATGCTCTGTATCCGATAGATGCGTTTCCTGCAAGAAGGCCACCTCAACTTGATCTCTTTTTAGTTTGGTTAATATCTTACTTCTCTTGATAGGGTTTACAAGACCATTCACATTGTATGTGGCTACTTTAACAGCTTGCATTCAGAGTCTGATAAGGACAACATCAATGAAAAATACCAACCCAAGTTTTTACAGGTAACGAAATATGTATAATAGGTAACACCCCATAGACTGCAAAGAACAGCAGCAACAAAACAAAACAAAAAACCAGGAACATAATAAGAAAAAAAAAATAATAAGACTTCCAACTGTGGGGTCATCATATTGACCCGGATTAAGCCCTGATGGTGAAAGGGCTCTGAGGTAATGCCTCCCCACCTGGCAGGTGTGAGAGGGCCTTCATATCCTACTTCCATGTTATTGTCCATCTGTCGGTTGCATGGCTGAAGATTAATACCCCCGACCCTTACAGAATATTCGTAGATACAGCCTGTACAATGCTTCTTTAGTGTGCAGAACGTGACTATAGTCTTAAGTCTCTCTCTTGTGGGAGCCAGCTCTTCGGCTTCCTCTACTGAAAATAAAAACTCACCCGTTTATCGGCAAACAGCAGCTTTCAGTTCACTTCCATTCACGCTGAGTCCTTGTGCCTAAAGGCCTCTAGCTTCTCCTTGTAGTTAACATTCCCACCGGCTCTGTCCCGGGTCCCCGGTCTCTTGCTGATGCGCCAGGTAATTCGCTGGATCCGTTCCAAAAGTGAATCTGGGTGCTTAATGACCGAAACCGGGAGCCCCCTCTTTGCCATATCCTCAGTCGCTTCCTCCGCCGAACCGTATACGATAATTCCCTCCTCATAGAAGACTCTAAACCTGGCCGGGAACGGAGTTTTAAATCTTATCTTCCTCAGCCTCAGGACCGTTTTCGCTTCTGCATACGCCTTTCGCTTTCTTAACACATCAGGCGCGTAGTCATGATCCAGATTTACCCTCCTTTCGAGATGTTGAAATCCTCGCTTTTGCCAGGCCAGTCTCAGCAATTCTTCTTTCGTCCTATAGCTTGACAGTTTGACTACGATAGACCTCGGCGAGACTTCCCCAGGCGGCTTCGGCATCAGGGCACGGTGCGCTCTCTCAACTCGTAGTTCAAATGTAGCCGGGAGGTCCAAACCCTCCCTCAGCAAATCCTCCACAAAAGTTCCCATCGACGGGGAATTATCCTCCGCCCCCTCTTTAACGCCGTGGATTCGGATATTTTCCCGTCTGAACCGACCCTCCATGTCCGTTAGCTTAGCATCCAGATGCACCTGTAGTTGTAGCAGCTCCGTCACCGCCACCTGTAGCCATGTTTCAGTCGCCTCAATCCGCCCTTCTGCCTCGGCAATTCTAGTGTTAGTCTTGTTTATTTCTTTACGAATCTCTTTCAACTGCTGGCCGTTGTCTTTCCTGAACTCTCTCAATTCTTTCAGTATGAGACTCATGTCCGCTCTCCCAGTTTGGTCTTCCTCGAGGTGCGTTGGAGTGTCGTCGTCGTCCCCCACCACGCTGCTAGCAGAGGAAGCTAGGCTAGCTCCGTCTCCGTCAAATAACGCAGTCTGCATTAGTTTTTTACTCTTTTTTTTTTAGACATTATCAAGACCAACACTCTTAAGCCAAACTGTAAAATAAATGTTTTATGTATTCCGGTTGTAGTTGGTAGCTTTTAACACCGAATGTCGGGAGCACGATCTTTAATCTTTAAGTCGCTCACCAAACCGGAAGCCGTGGTTACCTCTTTTTGAACATGTTTGTGAACAGAAATAGAGCTCTCAAAGAACACACAGGAATGGTCAGAGAGCGCAACATCAGTCACCACAACCTTAGAGATATTCAGACCCTTTGAGATAATTAAGTCCAGAGTGTGCCCCTTATTGTGCGTGGGCTCCGTCACATGCTGAGTCAGTCCATAGCTATCAAGAACACAAAACAGTTCTTTAGCCCCTCTGTCCTGGGGGTTGTCAACATGGATGTTAAGATGACAAACAATGACTAGACGGTCAAAGTCAATACACACTATAGACAGCAGTTCAGTAAAGTCATCAAAAAGCGTGCACAGTATTTGGGTGGTCTATAGATATTTAGGAACAGAGCGCGAGAGGAGCATTTCAGCTGAAGGGCCACATATTCAAAAGAATCAAAGTTCCCATACGATGTCTTCCTGCATTGAAGGGAATCATTGAACAGAATAGCAACTCCACCGCCTTTCTTATGCATTCTTTCCTGACTCATAAAACTAAAGTTGGGAGGGGTTGATTCGATAAGAACAGCTGCACTGTTATTTTGTTCAATCCAAGTTTCCGTTAAAAACATAACGGAAAGGCGGCCCCATGCATAGCGCGCTGTAAAATGTTGCTTCTCATTTTGCTCCGCTCTGGGGGGGGAATTGGAAGAGTGTGTTGGAGCACCAGTGATGGTGATGTAAGCTGGTTCGAGGAGCACGCAGTGATTGTTAGCCTAGGGCCCCCACAGACCCTAGAATAGCCACTGTATATGTATAAAGCAGTTCGCAATGTCCAACACAAACTCCCCCACGGTTTCACGGAGAACTGATGTTGCCTCTCAGTTCAGGGCAGGATAAATTCACAGCAGGAAATAGAGAAAAACTCACACTGGAACACGAACCGGTGAAACACCTAGCAGCCCCCAGAACAGGGGGGACAGAAGGGGACAGAAGGCTGAGACATTCAGTGGGGAATCCAGAAACAGGTAGGTCCAAAACAGTCAGCAACAACAAATCATAAGAATAAGAAGATGAACCTTTATTAATCCCCCTAGGGGGAAATTCAGTTTTTCACTCTGGTTTGTTAAAAAGTGTGCGGGAAGTACTGCATGCTTATGTATTTCCAGAATGTAACAAATTAAAAACAATCTAAAAGAAATTTATTTTACATAAAGCCAAGCTCAGCAGACATCGGTTTAGGTTGTTTCACGGGAGTAAAAGTGTTGGTTGGTTGTGATCTGAACACTGGGACAGGAGCATCAGTGTTGTAGAGACAGGATGAAGGCAAGTTCCTTCCTCCAATCACAGGAAGTAAACACTAAAGGGAACAGCAGAACGAGACAGACAGGAAGTAAACACTAAAGGGAACAGCAGAATAAGACAGACAGGAAGTAAACACTAAAGGGAACAGCAGAACGAGACAGACAGGAAGTAAACACTAAAGAGAACAGCAGAAGGAGACAGACAGGAAGTAAACACTAAAGGGAATAGCAGAATAACACAGACAGGAAGTAAACACTAAAGGGAACAGCAGAAGGAGACAGACAGGAAGTAAACACTAAAGGGAATAGCAGAATAACACAGACAGGAAGTAAACACTAAAGGGAACAGCAGAAGAAGACAGACAGGAAGTAAACACTAAAGGGAACAGCAGAAGAAGACAGACAGGAAGTAAATACTAAAGGGGACAGCAGAAGGAGACAGACAGGAAGTAAACACTAAAGGGAATAGCAGAATAACACAGACAGGAAGTAAATACTAAAGGGAACAGCAGAAGAAGACAGACAGGAAGTAAATACTAAAGGGAATAGCAGAATAACACATACAGGAAGTAAACACTAAAGGGAACAGCAGAAGAAGACAGACAGGAAGTAAACACTAAAGGGGACAGCAGAAGAAGACAGACAGGAAGTAAACACTAAAGGGAACACTGGCGGGCTCTGGCTGTGTTTAATGATTAGTTCCCTGCCTTCATTTTAAGTTACGTTGCTGTCACAGCACTTCAGAACACACACATTTTTCTTAGCGGAAGCATTACAATCATTTTTAAATCAATATGTTGTGTGAAATTATTGATTGAGGGAGTGAGTAGCCGTGTAAATGTCAGGGTTGTATGCAGTGAGACGCTCATTAATGCAAAAGGAACCTCTTCAGAGTGATGACCCAGTCGGGGTTCAGTGCCTTGCTCAAGGGAATCCCAGCAGTGTCCAGGAGGTGAACTGGCACCTCTCCAGCTACCAGTTCACACTCCGTATCGTTGGTCCGTTCAAGACCCTAATCTTTTTATATATGAGCCATCACTTCTCAATGTGATCGTTGTATTTAGTACATTTGTATGAGCCCAGGAATTATTTAGGTTTTGGAGCTACTTTAAAAATGTATAACATTCAAATTAGTTACAGGTAAAAAAATAAGTAACAGTAACCTAATCTGAGTATCACAATATAAAAAGTAATGTAGCCTGATTACTTTGTTACTTTTGGATCCCCTCGAGATCAAATGAAATGCAGATATACCAGAGAAAAAAGATAAGAAGATGTGTTTAAGGGTATTATGGAAGACAACAGAACAATGTGACATTAGAAAAGAAGAAACCAAGATATTCAGGATCAGAAAGGAGATTCTAATCCGAGTAGTAATCCCAATGTTTTTGAAATGTAAATGATCTGATTAAATATTTTTAAATGAACTGTAAGGGAACATTTACTTTGTATTTGTATCCTGATTACGTAATCCATGTAATCCGTTACTCCCAAAACCAGGAATTTTGACCAAGGGCAGTCATTTCAAATCACAGCTTGAAACTCAGCTGTCAGACCAGCCCAGTGTAATCCATTCTGTGTGTTCATTTAAATACTACTGCTTTTGTACCCTCAGTCCTCACACGTGTCTGCTCTTCATGTCTCTTTTTATATTCTCCCTGCTTGTGTTACATGTCATGTTTTGCTGTTTTTATCTCTTTGAATATGTATTTTATGCTTTTCAAAGTGTCCAAATGCGGAGACATCAGCCAGGTAAAGACACTTTAAACCCTCGGACCGTCTCCTCACCTCTGCAGAAAGAGGAGAAATGTTCCTCAATGGTGGGTAACGCTGCAACACCCTGCACGTCACCAGCCTTAATTAACCAATAGGCGTTGAGTCATGATGCTCCTGTTCCTGCGGTATAGATATGCACTGTGGAAGCAGAGTGTGTGAGTGTGTGTGTGGGGGTGGATGCAGACGGGCTGACAGGCGAGCAGATAGGCGAGCAGATGGATGCGATAAAAACATTTGTCAGTGATCCCGCTCAGGATTTGATTTACGGTCCGAGAGGGAAAGGTGTGCGGGGGAGGACGCACAGCGCGCGGGACTGCTCCTCTGCTCATCTGACCACTATCCTGCAGGTAACACACACACATCTGCATGCTTTTAATGCATCCTTCTATTTCACATTACTGAAGTGGGCTGATAGACATGGATTTGTGTTTGCGTCAGATTCATTGGTGCCAGTCTGTGGGGCATGATGGTGCCCCCCCCCCATTCTCGATGTAATGCAGTTTGATATGGAGATGAACAAATATAGAAGTGACCGAAATAGAAGAATGCATCTCCTCAGACTGCGGGGGTTAGGGTTAACCCCTGTATGTGTAACAGCCGCGCGAGCCCCGCCGTGCAGACTTTGGTGCAGCAGCACGCAGAGCTGCAGCCACCCCCCCCCCCCCAGCAGGGGGCGCCCCGCACCAAGCTTCACTGCCATTCACTTTGTATTATTGCTGAATCGTTGAGAAGATATGCTGTTATCTCATTTTCTCAATGTGTTTTAAGGAGCGTCACATTCTATGGAATATAACAGTACATAAAACATCATCGCCACATCATTGAGGAGGGTTGTTCCTTGCCGTTGATCTCACAATGAAATCAATTGGAATTTAAATTGAAATCAGATTGCGGCCCTCCCATTTGGGAGATAAACTTGCATTTTCAATAAGTTGTGTGCATCTCGGTTTCAAATGAATACAATATATTACATCAGCTGATAGATAAATATAAATAATAGATCAGATACAAAATGAACTAAGTCCTTGTAATGCATGAGCAACATTGATTTTGATATGTGGCTTTAGGGAAATGTCAATCAAGTGAAAGTCAATCCCTCAATCCACTTGTATTATAGCCCAATATCACACATTACACTTTGGTCTCGGGGGCTTTACAGTGTGTGCAGCATCAACACCCTCTGTCCTGACCCTTGCAGTAACAAGGAAACACTCCAAAGAAACCCCCCAGTTACCAGGGAAACACGTTATAAACCTCAGGGAGAGCACAGACAGACGGGCAGTAGATTTGGTGTGTAGATTAAAACGACAATACAATAATAACATAGACAATCCAAATGACAAACATGATATACGAACATGTATAATAAAGATGGATCCAGCATAATACTACAACTCGCCAGAAACACCTTGGGGATGATTCCCCGGATGCTGAGTTAGTAACATGCATTATACAGCATGAGTGCATATAGAGAGAGGACATGAGTGCATAGAGAAAGAGAGGACATGAGTGCATAGAGAAAGAGAGGACATGAGTGCATAGAGAAAGAGAGGACATGAGTGCATAGAGAAAGAGAGGACATGAGTGTATACAGAAAGAGAGGACATGAGTGCATAGAGAAAGAGAGGACATGAGTGCATAGAGAAAGAGAGGACATGAGTGCATAGAGAAAGAGAGGCATCGTTTGGACACACACACACACACACACACACACACACACACACACACACACACACACACACACACACACACACACACACACACACACACACACACACACACACACACACACACACACACACACACACACACACACACACACACACACACACACACACACACACACACACACACACACACACACACACACACACACACACACACTTTAGAGAGAATGGACGTCCATTCTCGGGAGACGTCTACAGTGGTGCGGTTACCCAAAGTGACAGACCTAATTTGACCTCTATTTAGAGGCAATGGACTTCCACTCTCCGGAGAGGGACCTCCAGCATGTGTCTCTGAAATGGGGACTCAGGTTATTTCACACCTCGAGGAGAGAGACCGCGAAATCCACCTCTCTGTGGCCCCTCACAGTCCACCAAAGGACGGACTACAGACCTCCAGCATGTGTCCCTGAAATGGGGACTCAGGTTACTCACGGTTGAGTGAAGGAAGCAGGACCCACATGCAGATAACTCTGATAAACCTTTATTTCAAGGATAATGAAACTAACATAGACAAAACAGAACACTCACCGGTGAACTCAGTCACCAACAAAAGACGAACCAACACTGAACACAGGAAGAGACAAGACTAAATACAGGGAGGGGTAATCACAAGACGAGAAACAGCTGGGCAGGGGAGGAGAAACACAAGGGCCACAGGTGAACACAATCAGACAACTAGACACACCAGGGAAACTAACGACGGGAGGAAGACACAGGGAGAAGGACCAGACAATATACCAGGAGGAAAACATGACAGCAAACATACAAACATACAAAACTACAAACGTGACATAACATGAGAATCGTGACAGAACCCCCCCCTCAAGTGACGGATTCCAGACATCCCTAAAAACCCCCCACAAAAGTCCAAAACCTCAAGCAGCGTGGGTGGAGGGGGTCCGGAGGAGGGACACAACACTAGGGCCACCAGGGTGGGTGGAGGGGGTCTGGAGGACGGGTTTTGGGCTGAGAGCCCAGGAGCACAGCGGAGGGCCCGAAAGGGATCTCGGGCGGACGGCCCGGGGGCAAGGCAAAGTCCAAGGTGGGGGTCTCGGGCGGACGGCCCGGGGGCAAGGCAGAGTGACATAACATGAGAATCGTGACACTCAGGTTATTTCACACCTCCAGGAGAGAGACCAGTAATGGCACCTCTTTCTGGCCCTACACAGAGTCCCACACTCACAGGCACACAGGCAGAGATCCAGGGTGATGCACATGGCTTTCTTACCCAGGAATAAGTGTGTGAAAGCTGGGTAAAAGTAATGTGAATACAGGGAGAGAGCCGCAGCAGGCTGTGACCCAGAGAGCTCCTTCCAGCACCTCGCTCTCCCACCCAGAGGACAGGCTGCTTCACAGCACTATGTAACCCAGGAAAGAAGCTTGAAACCTGTCCATTTCATCCACATTTGACTCATGAACTGAACAGCAGAGTCACTGCTGTAAGCAGGGTCCCACACTCACAGGCAGAGATCCAAGGCAGAGATCCAGGGTGATGCACATGGCTTTCTTACCCAGGAATAAGTGTGTTAAAGCTGGGTAACAGTGCTGGGAATACAAGGAGACAGCAGCAGCGGGCTGTGACACAGAGGTACACAACGATGTGTACACTGGGTCATTCAGAATGTGCTATTTCTGAATAAATAGCACATTCTGAACATATGTCAAACAGAGATTCCTATTAAAAGTTATCAATTAATAGCAATATTTGACATGGGCAAACAGGCTATTTCACAGGACACAGGCTATGTCAGACTTCCATGACATACACCGGGAAAAGCACCTCTCTGTGGTGGCTCACAGAGCCCCAAAGGACGGACTAAGCAGCTCCAGCATCTCTCCCTGACATGCATACTTCCATAACCTCGCGCACCTTGGGTCCCCGGGCCCCCGAACTTAAGCACTCCCCCACGGACTAAACCCAAATGATCACACCCTCAAGAACCTCGTGCCCCTGGGAACCTTAAAGGGGGGGTGGAGTTTGCGGTGCTTTATCGTCCGCCCATCGGCATCCATATTCGGCCTTCTTCACAGCAGCAGCACCCACCCTCCAGTGGAGGATATTCTCATGCCCCTGGCAACACTTAAAGGTGGTGTATTTTGCGGTGCTTTATCGTCCGCCCATCGGCATCCATATTCGTCCTTATTCACAGCTGCACCCACCCTCCTGTGGAGGATGTTCTCATGGCCCTGGTAAACCTATAAATAGTCTGATACTACCACTGCACTTTACAAGCCAGAAATAATGTTTAAATTGTCGGGAAAAGTGTTTTTAAATGTTTGGAAGAGATTTTTAGCCTGTCATTTTGCAAGATATCATTTAACATTGAAGCTCTCCTGGAGAAGGACAGAATATGTCAATTTCCAGGAGAGCTTCAATGTTAAATCATATCTTGCAAAATGACAGGCTAAAACCCAGGAATAAGTGTTTCAAAGGCGGGGAAAAGTTGTTTAAAATAGTCTGATACCTCCAGGGCGCATCACCACATTTTACAAGCCCGGGAAGGTGTCTGAATCCTGGGTAAACTTTGTTTAAATAGTCTGATACCTCCAGGGCGCATCACCACATTTTACAAGCCAGGGAAGGTGTCTGAATCCTGGGTAAACTTTGTTTAAATAGTCTGATACCTGGCACTGTATCAACCCCTGGGAATCTTAAACGTTATTAAAATGTTTTTTTATTTATTTAATTATCACATGATTTTTACAAAAACAGTATACACAATATGCATAATAAACATAATAAAAACATGATTAGCGGGGGCCATATTAGCCGTCTAACTTGTACGGTGCACCGAGGGAAAAAGGCTGAGTCCACGCCCTCTACCCCCACATCAGGAGTATCAACCGGCCCTGAAGAAGAGGTATCGCTGCTCTCCGCCCCTGAGTCCTCTTTGGAGGTATCTGACGGCGGTAGAACTCCTTCCGATGATGCTGCTGCAGCTGCTGCCGCCCTGAACATGGAGCGGATTTTCAATCCCTCCTTTATTCCAGGCGTACTCGCGTAGAACCGGTCTGCAGTGCTTACGTCGTGACACATAAACCTGGCGAGAATCGACCTGCTTTCTGGATCTTGGTGATGCTTGATATTGTCAGCCAGGGCAGTGCGCAGGATTGTGAAGGTGACGGCTGTTTCTAGCCCAGCATCAGCCCAAGCCCTCTTCAAGTGAGCGTTCAGGTTCCTGGAGGCATGCTTCCCCGTTGTGAAAAGGAAGAATTCATTCTGAGGACCCGACAAGCCCTCTTTTATCCCCATCCACCGCATGACCCAGCTAAACTCCTTTACTGTAAGCACCAGCTGTGCTTCGCCAAATGTCTTGGCAGTCTTGTGATCCTGCACATGGATGATGTAGCCCTCAGCAGTGCCCCTTATGTCCGCCTCTAACACCTCAGTGTTGGTCATGTTTGCGTACACACCCGGACGGTGGCCATACAGGAGGCTCCAATGGAGGGTTAGATAGCCATATAGCAGGTACTGGGTGATTGAGGTCGGGTTGCAAGCCATCAGGTCAAGGAGATCAGGGATGCGCTTCTCAGCGGCCGCCATGGCGGCGAGAAGCTCCGCCTGGCTCGGCAGACGATCCAGCTTGTTCCTCTTCATCTTGAACTGGTGGACAGTGACAGACTTTTTCAAGTTGTTCATGTTGGCTTTCATCTCTCTGATAATGTGGGTCATATCAGACTGGGTGAGCCTGCACCCCCGGAGCTTTGACTCAGACAAGTACCTCAGGAAATGGTTCACATTCTTCAGGAATGTTGTGACTGCCCGGCCCGACTTTACAATATACTCGCTCCAGCCACGGACCCTCTCCGTGTCTTTTAGGAACAGCCAATCTGACAGCCGGTTAACACCATGGGCCATGAATACGAGGGGGCGTCTCCAGGCATCAGATATATCCGAGACATAGTGCACTTAGAGAGGGTACTTTCATCCAGGGTATCAGACAGCCGTTTTAGTTTATTGTGTGGTGGACTGGCTGTCAGCACATCATAAAGTATTATTAGAAGCAGTGTCAGCTAGAAAATGGTCTGTCAATCCTTTCCGTGTCCGGGCTGGGTGAGGTTGCCCGTATTGAGTCAAATTAAGCCGCAGGCTCCACTCCTGGTGGTGCGCTTCCGTCAATTCCCCCACGCAGCACACCCTCCCGGCCATCAAAGTCGAACCCGCAGTTCGGAGGAACCAACCGCCAGAGCACCGGCACGAGACCGGGCCGGCGGAGGCCCTCCGATGGCGGGTCGCGTTTTTCATTCGATCAGTGAGAAATCAGGAAAAAACTCTGTTATATTTTGGGAGAACCAGAGAAAAGGGGAGAAAATGGAGAAATTGTATTCCAAAATAGTGTCTCTTAAGGCGGGTAGAGTCCCCTGACAACTCTCCTTACATTCCTCCATAGTCAGGAAATACTTTGTTGTGTTTTGGGAGAACCAGAGAAAAGGGGTGAAAATGGAGAAATTGTATCCCAAAATAGTGTCTCTTAAGGCAGGTAGAGTCCCCTGACAACTCTCCTTACATTCCTCCAGAGTCAGAAAAACTCTTAAGTTATCTTTTGGGAGAACCAGAGGAAAGGGGTGAAAATGGAGAAATTGTATCCCAAAATAGTGTCTCATAATTCCCTGACAACTCCCCTTGAATTCCTCCAGAGACCAGTTCAAAAACTTAAAGTTTGGTAAGAACCATGATTGGGGTCCTCCAGGCAACAATTGTATCCGAGCCAAAGCACTCATGTAGCGGACACATTCCTCCATGATGTGAAACAGCCGTTTTTTTTCTAAGTGCTCTCAAAAACCAGGTTTCCGATTTCGTGCAGATGGTAGCTTGGAAAAGATAAATGCATTTTTTTGACGGAGGAAGGGAGGTCTCGATTCCCCTCTCCGTTGTAAAGTGCAACAGGGGAGTGAAAAAGTGTCCGGGGCTTCCGCCCGAAGCGCCGAAGACTTGCGCTCTTTTGAGCCCCTCCTTCGTTGGCACTTAGCCTTTTTTTCAAGAATTTCGAAAATCATGAAATAGACTGGGCAAATCACCTATTTGTAGCCCCTCACAGAGCCCCAAATGACGGACTAAGCAGCTCCAGCATCTCTCCCTGACATGTGCAAACAGGCTATGTCAGACTTCCATGAAATAGACCAGGAAAATAACCCATTTGTAGCCCCTCACAGAGCCCCAAACGACGGACTAAGCAGCTCCAGCATATCTCCCTAACATGCGCACTTCCATAACATCGCACACCGTGAGACCCCGGGCCCCTGGACTTAAGCACTCCCCCACGGACTAAACCCAGATGTTCACACCCTACAGAACCTCATGCCCCTGGTTATCTTAAAGGGGGGGTGGATTTTGCGGTGGTTTACCGTCCGCCCATCGGCATCCATATTCGGCCTTATTCACAGCACCACCCACCCTCCTGTGGAGGATGTTCTCATGGCCCTGGTAACACTTCAAGGTGATGGCTTTTGTGGTGCTTTACTGTCCGCCCACCAGCATCCATATTCGGCCTTATTCACAGCACCACCCACCCTCCTGTGGAGGATGTTCTCATGGTCCTGGTAACACTTCAAGGTGATGGCTTTTGTGGTGCTTTACCAGAGGCGCGGGAAGGTATTTTGAGTAGGGGTGCTGAGGTGCTGGACTCCAGTGAACACTATTAAGGGCACTATAGAGCACGCACAAAAGCAATCCCCACACGCAAACATACAGTACACCCGCGACTGTTACAATGAAGGCTCGATAATCAGCTCACGGCATATAGGCAGGGGTAAAGTGCTATTGTTTTTACGAGTGGGGAGCGGACCTCACCTCCTCTAGGGGGGTCCGGGGGGATGCTCCCCCGGGAAGATTTTTTTTAAATATTGAAGTTGAAAGCATCAATCTGGTGCACTTTGAGCGCAACATTAAGAGATCTATGGATACATCTCTCAACACCCAGATGAAACACAACTGTAAGCAGATGTTCTTTTTCTTTATGGATATTTTACAAATCACTCCCCTTTCAAACTGTATTCTTGTTTTACTGCCATACAGTATTTCATAACTGTTTTTCCTTTATTCTCTTATTTGTTTTATAACTATAGTGATCATATGAAGGTGTGCCGCGGAAATAATCTTTTGAATAATTTGTGACCAAACCGTTTGAGACCCACTGAGATAACTTAGACTAAAGTTAACTATCTAAACACTTAGAGAGTCCTTTAGCTCACCTGAGCCTCTCAGTCTGAGAGGAGAGCTCTCCTCCAGCTTGTTGTGGAACAAACAGCAACAGCTCCGTATGTCCGTTAGTGCAGCTAGCTAACCAGATGCTAACAACACGGTCCCTGCTGCTGGCACCGGTCCCTCTCTCTCTCTCCCTCTCTCCCACACACTAAATGCGCTATGTCCGCGAACACACACACACACACACACACACACACACACACACACACACACACACACACACACACACACACACACACACACACACACACACACACACACACACACACACAAACAGAGCCGAGTTTGAATGACACAAGCACACTTTTATTTCCATGCAACTCTCTGATTGGTCTGGTGTCTTGCCTCTGTTGCATTCACTGAACATGGGAAATTATAGTCCTGCCATCCTCTCGAGTGTCATGATGAGGTTCATGTAAAACACGGTTAATGTATTATATTATTGAGGTAGAATTGTCCAGTGCTACAGAAAAAACATTCGGGGCAGGCCAAAATATTATTTTACCAACAATGTGGAATGTATTGGCTCCATATTACACAGATTATGCACAGCGGGAGCAGCAATAACCGTCAAATAATAATTCAGACAGGGGAGCTCCGCACCCCCTGCCTGCCGCTAGGGACTGCTGCACAGTGTTGGGAAAGTTCACTTTCTACATGAACTAGTTCAGTTCACAGTTCACACATTTTAAAATGAACTAGTTCAGTTCATAGTTCATAATTCAAAATGTTGAACTAAAGTTCATGGTTTCAAAAATGAACTAATTTATAGTTCATAGTTATTTTTTCAATACGTTGCTGCGAGCTATTATTTGTCTCCTGGATGTTAATGGGCCATTTCAATTTTTACAATATCCTCAGAGGGACGTACAAGTTATTGACCTCTGCTTAAAAAAACTAAAATCACAGCCCATTCATTTCATTCTGTGCAAAGAAAAAGCAACCTCTTAATCCAGATATCTCACCATGACTCGCGTATGCATGCACGTGCAGGGTGTGGCGTGACCACCTAAACAGAAAGATAATTTATGGACACAAGATGTGTGGACATGTATTTAGTTTCCTATCCATGTGATGTGAACATGATTTAAGTGGGGGGGACCTAACCTCCTATAGGGGGGTCCGGGGGGCATGCTCCCCTGGGAAGACTTGTTGCACTTTGAGAGCAACATTAGGAGATCTATGGACACATCTCTCAACACCCAAACACAACTGTAAGCAGATTTTCTTTTAATGTATGGATATTTGACAAATCACTCCCCTTTGAAACTGTATTCTTCTTTATTAATAACTGTCATATAGTATTTTATACCTGTTTACTTTATTCTCTTATTTTTTTATAACTATAATGATCATATAAAGATGTGCCTTTACCTCACTGGTTGTAGACAAAGCTTCTTATATTCGTTAGCATAGCTAGCTAACCAGATGCTAATGATAACAACACAGTTATTGACTGTCTGATCAGTATGACAGATGAACAGATCGCCACTGGGCTTTCAACTAAAGACACAGACACGCAGAAACTGCGGCATGTGTATGGACTTATCGGTACTGCAATTTCTGAACTGCTGGAGTGGCGTTCTGGTGCTCTCCGTCAGAACTGCACCCCTGTCAGTCGAGACATATACCACGTGATGACACGTTAGGCTCGTGTTGTGTTCAAGGACCCTGACCTTGGCCAGGAAAAACAGGTACTCGCTTGTTTAATTTTTTTGCGGTCTAGATTTCTTTCATTTTTTTATTTTTTGCGTGTGTTTATAAATTACCTCGAGGGCCGTACCAAATTGTCTCGCGGGCCGTATACGGCCGGAGGCCGGACTCGGAGGTTCCCCACCCCTGCCGTAGAGTCTCACTCTGAGCGAGTGCTGCTGCAGCTGCTCTCGGCTTCGTCCATACTAATTCATTCATTCATTCAATGCTCGCCGGTTCCGCGGTTCCACATTGTTTGTTGTGAGGAGTCTGATATATTTAGTATATTTATATTTTAGTGCGACAGCCAGGGGTGACAGGCGCGTACGCGTCACAGGCAGCTTGCTGTTGCCAGATTGGGTGGTTTTCCGCATTATTTTGAAGCCTGTTTACGGTGTGTTTTAACTGGGTTTTCGGCTGAAAGGCATATGAAATCTGGCACACTTTTGAACGCCGTTATAATACAGTGCTGAGAATGAACGCACTTTTGAACGCCGTTATACAGCGCTGAGAATGAACGCGTTCTCAATTACGTTCAACGAGCGGAAATACAGTACGTTCAGTTCACGTTCGCCCAAAATATGAACGCGTTCATGAACGATCGTTCATTGAACGCGTTCAGGTACATCACTGCTGCTGCAGCGCCCTCAGCACCCCCCTTCCCGCGCCCATGTGCTTTACTGTCCGCCCACCAGCATCCATATTCACACACACACACGCACGCACGCGCGCACACACACACCCACGCGCGCACACACACACACACACACACACACACACACACACACACACACACACACACACACACACACACACACACACACACACACACACACACACACACACACACACACACACACTCGAGCACACACAGACACACACACATACACAGTTATGTACTGTTATGCTGTTATGTTCAGTCATTGTTCTTATGTTGAACATGAATACATTTACTCCTTTAATAATTATGGGACGTATTTCTTCTTTCATAGCAATTTTCCTTCATACTTTATTGCCTTGAAATAGGTCTTAAATTCTATTCAAAGTGGTCTTAAAAAGTCTTAAATTTGAGTTGGCGAAACCTGCAGGAGCCCTGAGAAAGAGAGGACATGAGTACATATAGATAGAGAGACATTGGAGAAGAGAGGATGGTGAGAGTCCCCGACAGCCTCAGCCTATAGCAGCATGAATAGATTGTGGTTGAAGACTAGCCTGAAGAACCTGGTTGAATACTAGCCTGAATAACCTGGTTGAAGACTAGCCTGAAGAACTTGGTTGAAGACTAGCCTGAAGAACTTGGTTGAAGACTAGCCTGAAGAACCTGGTTGAAGACTAGCCTGAAGAACCTGGTTGAAGACTAGCCTGAAGAACCTGGTTGAAGACTAGCCTGAAGAACCAGGTTGAAGACTAGCCTGAAGAACCTGGTTGAAGATTAGCCTGAAGAACCTGGTTGAAGACTAGCCTGAAGAACCTGGTTGAAGACTAGCCTGAAGAACCTGGTTGAAGACTAGCCTGAAGAACCTGGTTGAAGACTAGCCTGAAGAACCTGATTGAAGACTAGCCTGAAGAACCAGGTTGAAGACTAGCCTGAAGAACCTGGTTGAAGACTAGCCTGAAGAACCTGGTTGAAGACTAGCCTGAAGAACCTGGTTGAAGATTAGCCTGAAGAACCTGGTTGAAGACTAGCCTGAAGAACCTGGTTGAAGACTAGCTTGAAGAACCTGGTTGAAGACTAGCCTGAAGAACCAGGTTGAAGACTAGCCTGAAGAACCAGGTTGAAGATTAGCCTGAAGAACCTGGTTGAAGACTAGCCTGAAGAACCTGGTTGAAGACTAGCCTGAAGAACTTGGTTGAAGACTAGCCTGAAGAACCAGGTTGAAGACTAGCCTGAAGAACCAGGTTGAAGACTAGCCTGAAGAACCAGCCTTTAGTATGCTCTTGAATAGAGACATGCACTGATGAAACAGACAGTGTCCAAACCTTTAAGAGTGTGCTGAAGACTTTCCTTTAAAAAAAGCATATAAAGATTTCCCTATGTTTGTCCTCACCAGTCCTACAATTTATGGTATTTTATCTTATTGTTTTTGATTGTTTATGTTGTCCTCTATCTCATTTTATTTTTGTATTTGTATTTTACATTCTATCTTTTATTATTTTCTTGGAATTGTATTTATCTTTGAGCACCGTCATTCATGTGTGTCCATCTGTAAAGCCCACTGAGACAAACTTGTTTTGTGTTTTGATTTAAACTAGGGATGCACGATATTGGTTTTTTGAAACCGATACCGATACCGATAACTTCCTGCTTCTCAAGACCGATACCGATAATAAAAATAAAAATTACGCCACAAATTATTTTAACGCGATTAACGCATGTGTATTTTTTTTCCTCGGCCGCCCCGTAGCTTCAGAGCGCATCGAGTTTAAAATACCATCTACAAGCTGATGCTGACAGCCCCGCTCCTGCCGCCCGCTTGTGGCAGACCACACTTCCACGCTCACCGGCAGGCACCGACTGGCCATCTGGAGGACCGGGAGGGTGTGTGTACGTGTGATCCGAGCGAGCAAGAGAGAGGAGAGGGGTCTGCCTGCAGACCTCCACTCTCAGGACAGTTCCGGTGCAGACCTCCACTCTCATGACACCTCCACTGTCAGTACAGGAAGTGCACGCTAAGAATTCCAAAATAAAATCACCACTATCAGTACAGTGCCAGTTTCCAAACAGGAATGCACGCAAATACAAAATAAAATTGGATCGTGACGGATCGTGACACTTATTATATACATATGTATATATCTATATATATATATATATATATACACGGACACCTTGTAGTTACTATCAGTACAGCCGCAGCGCCACTTTCCGAACAGGAAATGCACGCAAATACAAAATAAAATCGTTCTGACACTTATTATATACATAAAGTATATATAGATATATATAAAAATAGGGACACCTTGTATTGTTTACTCTCAGTACAGCACCACTTTCCGAACAGGAAATGCACGCTAATACAACATAAAATAGCACTGACACTTATTATCTATATATATATATATATATATCTATATAGATATATTTATTTATATATATAAATATGACATCTTGTATTTTAGTTACACCCGCTCGACAACAGTGGAAGGTTCGAGAAACAACCGTGTTTGCCGGGTGCACCGCGGCGCAGCTGGGGAGGTTCCAGCTGGGAACCTCCACCCCGCTGCGGGACCCGTGGGACGCCTGGACGGTGCGTCTTGGTCACGATTCATATCGGCCGGCGCGGAGGCCCTCCGACAGTGGGTCGCGTTTGCCCTTCGATCAGTGAGAGGAGAGGAGAAAAATGCAACACAAATGGTCAAAATCCGTTAATATATGGATGAGTGTGGGGGGGGGGGGCTGGACACAGGCCGTGGGGGGACACCCGAGACCGGGCAATGTCCCCGGTAGTGCACGGTGGTCGGACTCATTACCTCCGTAATGAGTCTCCATTGTGATTTGAAAACTTCCATCAAACGAGTCCTTGGGTGGGCGGGGAAAAAACGCGTCCGAATCGTCACTTCCTGTACTGACAGTGGAGGTGTCCTGAGAGTGGAGGTCTGCACCGGAACTGTCCTGAGAGTGGAGGTCTGCAGGCAGGTTCCCATGAGAGAGAGAGAGACCTTACGTGCATTGTTGTTGTTAGCATCTGGTGCTAGCTAGCTGCGCTAACGGATATAAGGAGCTGTTTAAATGAAAACAGAGGAGCGCTCTATCCACACAACTGCGCCGAGCACTTGACTTGATGCAGGAAGCAGACAGTGGGACATTGTACGAAAAGTCAGCACACTCAGCAACATGATTGCAGCGTCCAGGCAGCTCCGGTTCGAGCATATGCCTTGAGTTGCTCCAACGCGCGCGCGCGCGCACACACACACACACACACACACACACACACACACACACACACACACACACACACACACACACACACACACACACACACACACACACACACACACACACACACACACACACACACACACACACTGTATTGTATTATTGTCTTCGTACGCTTTTAACACACCATCGTAGCGATGGCGATGTTTCAGGTAACTGATCAGGTTCGAAGTATTAGGGAGCGCTGGATTTGTGAAGAACTCCCCTCTTCCTAAACCACTAACACCACAGTACTGGCAAAACGGGAGGAGCCGAGTGAAAAACAAGCGCCCCTCATCCCAATCCACCCACACCGCAGTATTTTTTCTTTTTTTTTACCCAACAAATATATTGTATATTATCGGGGCTATTAATACTGTTATCGGTTTATTGGGGTGACGTCATAATTCCTAATATCGGACCGATAATTATCGTGCATCCCTAATTTAAACTTTGATTTGATAACGTGTTTAGTTTTGTAGTCTGACCCAGAAGATAGCATCACAAGGCTCCATAGACATAAACAGCTTTGGGATTTTTCCCGTTTTAAGATCTGTGGCAATCAGGATAATCAACAGGATTATCTTCATATATCAACCCAACTTTTATGATTATTGCGATGTTTGCTATCGCAGAAGTAAATAGCTAACTGCTCTAAACTTAATACGGAGGCATGTCTGCCGCCGCTAAGCTAAAGGTGGCTAATATTCAGCGTGATAACATTTAGTAGTCTCATTTAGATACTTGTTAGCAAACGAAGTTTCTATGACACAAAAACAGCTTCAGACATTCACCAGTGGGGTATTTACTGACGTGTTTTATGTTGTAGAACTAAATGTTAACATCTCTTCAGCTTGTGTTAACCACATACATTTTTCTCAGGCTTCTAACCAAAAACATGCTCAAAAAAACATTGACTTTGAGACGAGGGAACCAGAAGTGGTAAAATGCTGACTCATTACCGGGTTTTATAACTCATGCCTGCACAAAAAAGTGTTTTTTTTGTTTTACCCTGAAACATTGACTTTAGTTAAATGTATTATGTCAACAGATGTCAGATAACTGTATTAGGTTAGTTGAAACAATAATATTAAGTTCAACAAAAAAAGGGCTCAACTTAATATTATTGCTTTCATCTAACCTAATACAGTTATGTGAAATCTGTGGACATGATACATTAAAGTCAACGTTTCAGTGTTTCAGTGAGAGCTGGTTCCTCAGAAGAGGAGATGGTCGCTGAAGGCTCCAGTTGAGCTTTTGGAGACTCATAACACTGGATAATTATAAAGTGTTATAATGTGGGCATGTAGGGTACACAGATTACAATTGGTCCAATCAATGTAACAAAGCCTTTTTTATGTACTGTGGTTTTTGATCCTTGTAAATCCTGATTTACGCGCAGTGGGAAAGAAATGATAAAACATGTTCTAAATGCTGGAGCTCCATACTCAGCTGAAACTCTACAAAAAACAACAACAACACAACAATGCAAAAAATAAGGATGACATCACTATGGAATACAAACTAATTTAGCACAATTGACCAAAGATCGTTCAATCATTTAACTGAAATAAGTGGCGTGGCTGTGGTCCTGGATCATCGGTCCTGGATGGATATCCTCGTGGATTCATCTTCCTATTATACACACATGCATTTCCAAACATGGACTACCTATGTTGCAAATGTATTATCTTTTCAATTTACACACGGCATCTATTGCACGTCTGTCCGTCCTGGGAGAGGGATCCCTCCTCTGTTGCTCTCCCTGAGGTTTCTCCCATGTTCCCTTTAAACTGGGGGTTTTCTCTGGAAGTGTTTCCTTGTACGATGTGAGGGTCTAAGGACAGAGGGTCTAAGGACAGAGGGTCTAAGGACAGAGGGTGTCGTATTGTCATACTGATATTCTGTACACACTGTGAAGACCACTGAGACAACATTTGTGATATTGGGCTATATAAATAAACATTGATTGAATTGCTGGTTTAATTACCCAGCAGTGTAGCTGTGAAACAAAGAGGTGATTTTAACAACAAGTCCCTGTTCTGTTCCTCTGTCACAGGATGGAAGGAAACCTTTCTCTGTGGGACTCCATCCCCGCGGACCCTCTAGAGACCTTTTCCATCTTCAACTCGTCTGGTCCCCCCCCTCCGCCCTGGGAAGCCCCCACCTTCACGGTGGCCGCCCGCTGCCGGGTGGCAGCCACCCTGGTGCTGTTCCTGTTCGCGGCTGTCAGTAACCTGTCGGTGCTGATCAGTGTGTGCTGGGGGCGGGGCTACCGCCTGGCGGCACACCTCCGCCCGCTCATCGCCAGCCTGGCCTCAGCTGACCTGGTGATGACCTTCGTGGTGATGCCGCTGGATGCCGTCTGGAATATAACGGTGCAGTGGTATGCTGGGAACATCATGTGTAAGCTGCTGTGTTTCCTCAAGCTGTTCGCCATGCAGGCCGCAGCCTTCATCCTGGTGGTGGTGAGTCTGGACCGGTACCGGGCCATCCTCCACCCTCTGGACTCTCTGGACGCCGGGCTGCGGAACAGACGCATGCTGCTGGGGGCCTGGACCCTCAGCCTGCTGCTGGCCTCCCCACAGGTACAGCTGCTGGTACACACTGAGCCTGAAGGCCAGCTGGGACATATCTCACAGAAGAAACTCAAACAATGCCTTTAATTACATTTGTTGTGTCAACTGATTTCCCATAACTGTATTAGGTCAGTTGAATGCAATAATATTAAGTATGAATACAAAATAATAGGTTCAACTTAATACTATTGCTTTTAACTAGCCTAATACACTTCTACAAGATACATTTAATTAAACTCCACGTTTCAGTTTCCTCAGTGTAACCTTATACAGCCTAATTCATTGCATTAACATGAGATTATGTTTTTACTAATATTAGATTTAAGAGCAGTTAAGATGCTTATTGACTATCACATTATGATGTGCACAGACATAGGAAACGTTGTCCACCTGCTTATCACGTTTAAAGGTTACACGTTAACTATCTCATTCATTCTGAATGAACTGAAGTTAATTCAATGTTGTGCAACACCTTAACTATGAATCTCAAGTTGCTGCAAGAATCATGTGACAGCTGATTGGCTGTACGCTAACTGGACAGAACACTTTCATTTAGTGCTTCTAATTCCATAGAATTAGAAATATTGTCAGTGACATAGATAATGAGATGATGAGTTTCACCCAATCACAGAGCTATATATATGCAGATGGTAGAGCAGCTCATACAGGTCTTTGCAAGAAGAATGCTACAAATAAAAAGCAGATGGTTTAGAAATCTATAGGTCAACATAATGGGGAACAAAGTCACACAAAACTAAACCTTTCTCCAAACGTTTAGCATGTCTTTCATTCAAAGTGAAACCGCGGTAAATCAAAAAGGCCAGCATTGGCTGAACGTCTGCTTTATAAATCCTGCTCCAACGTAAAAGAAACGACAACATGAAATCATTGTTTCTAACAGCCCGTCAGTCTATGGTGAGCAGTGTTATACCACATGATGTGTGTGTCTGTAGCCACGACAGGACATTGGGGTGAACACCACGTGACTGAAATCACTGCACTTACACTCAGGGCTGGTTTGGTCATTTATACAAATGGCTCTCATTCAATGAGCCAGCAGGGTAAAAAAGTGCTATGTCTGAAAAAACTTATATAATTATATATAGAAGAAGTCCAATTATTTAAAAGTATCAAAGTATTGGCATATACATATCATGAGTATCTTAAGTAAAATAAATCATTATGCGTAATGGGCCATTTCAGAATGACATATTTTAAATAAACAGATTGTAATTGTGAAACCTTAATGTGTTCATCACAGCTGATCCAAGTGGAGCTCATTGTAATATCTTAATGTACTGCAGCTGGATATCTTATCTACGATTATCAACTGACGTATATCATGCACACCAGACACATGTTATAGTACAGCCTAATGTCACACATGGGGTATACATCATGCAACACCTTCGACCCTCGCATCGAACAAGAAACAACTCCCAAAGAAACCCCCCAGTCACCGGGGAAGCACCCTCAGGAGAGCAAGGAGGGATCACTCAAACCCTTTTTTCAAGTGCAACACTAAAGTGAGGAATACATGAATGCACCAATAATTAATACACAATCATTTAAAAAGATATGGCGCTTAAAATACATTTTGATGATAATACTTGTTCAATGCAGGACTTTGACTTGAAGCAGCGTATTTTCCCACTGCAGTATTGTTACTTGAACTGGTTACTAACTCTGTGTCCTTCTGTGAGCTCTGTCCTCCACACTGTGAAGCCAGCGCTGCCTCTGACAGCTCAGGCTGAACGCTGTACCCCGCCTGCTTCTGGAAACACTAACTATAAATGGAGCTCTGCAACACGCGGACAAAGAACCTCATGCATCATGACGACCCTCATGCATCATGAAGTTCTTTGTGTCATGAGACAAAGTTTGTTTCATGAAAACGGCACATGTGTTTTTCTGTGACTGCATGGATTCATTCCTCATCTCTGTGCACTCTCTTCACCCTCAGCTGTTCATCTTTCGGGCCATTAAAGCCGACGGAGTGGACTTCACTCAGTGTGTCACCCATGGAAGCTTCCCGTACCCGTGGCAGAAGACGGCATACAACATGTTTCACTTTGTGACGCTGTATGTCTTCCCTCTGCTTGTCATGACTTTCTGCTACACCTGCATCCTCATCAGCATCAATGGGCAAATGCACAAGAGCAAAGGTGTGTTACCCCGAAGCAGTGATGGAGGTCTGATCCTACATGTCGTCGTATCAACGTTTTGATGTGTCTGACCTGAGCGATTATATAGTTGAGCTAAATGCTGGAGCTCCATAATCACTCAGAAAATAAGAATGACATCATTATGGGATACAAACGATGCTAGCATCATCGACCAAAACGTACGACTGAACTCAAATGATTGCAACACCAGCCGGCGCGTGGCTGTCCAGGTTTTGTTATCGCGCTTGGTAATGCTTAGGGTTTCTCATTTGAACAAATGAACAAATGATGTATTCTTGTTTTGAGATCCTGTATTAATTGATACATACTGTGAATTACCATGTTATATGCAATTTATATAATTACAAAAAAAAGTTAATTATTTACTTTTACTTGATCATAATACTCTGGTATTCTTTCTATCAAAGCCATTGTTTTTTAGTATCATTTTAGCCGCCACACGGGAACATAGAGCAGTCAGAAGATGAGAGGTAGGAAACGTCGGGTTACGTAGTGTAACCCTTGTCATATTAGCACAGGCTCCGCCCTCTACTGGACTCTATGGGTACTCTCTTACCCCGCAAGCATTCTCCCACTGAGACTTCTATAGACGTAGCCGGCCCTGGGCGGGCCTACCTGAATGCGCGCGCATCACACCGTATAAAAGGAGGCCTCGCCTCCTGACTATCATCCTACACCTCTCTTCAGCGAGCGGAATAGGACAGACAGTGCCCCGAGTAGAGGGCTCCGCCTGTGCTAATATAACAAGGGTTACACTACGTAACCCGACGTTATATCTCTCACAGGCTCCGCCCTCTACTGGACTCTATGGGTACAGTGGGTGGAGCCGCGATGTATACGCGCACTGTCGTCCAACAATATTCCACCCTACTGCCCCTGACCGGCTATTATGGTCAGCAGCTGCTGCCCCACCTTCTCCTTTAACCCGGTTGTAACCGAGGAGAAATCTGGGCTGTGGCTGACAGAGCACACCCTGCTGCGCTTACCTCGCAAAAAGTGTGCTCAAAAAACAGTGCCGGGGGACCCCCCCACCCTGGATGGGGAGAGCCACAGCCCGTGTGGAGTGTGCACGAACCCCCGTGGGGCAGGCTCTCCCTGCCTGTCCGTAGGCATGTGCAATGCACTCGCAGAGCCACCCTGCCAGGCGTTTCTTGGACAGAGCTTTCCCGATCACCCCGCCCCCGAAGCACACGAACAGCTGTTCGGTGCGTCTAAGGGCAGCCGTGCGCTCTACATAACATGCTAGCGCACGCACCGGGCAGAGGAGGTGCAGTTTAGCTTCCCTGGTCCCACATGGGGGGGAAGCCTAAAACCCCCTAACTGAATAGCCCCTGACCTGAACGCACTCCTGAGGCTCTTGGGCACAAAGGAGGGGTTCGGTCTGAGTGTCGCGCCGCTCCGGTCACCCCGAATCAGTAAACAGCTCGGGTGCACCGACAGAGCAGTTAACTCGGACACCCTATTTTCTGACGTTAAGGCAAGAAGCAAAGCTGTTTTCCACGACAATGCTTTCAGAGAGGAGAGCTCCAGAGGCTCAAACGGCCCCGAGGCCAGAACCTCGAGCACTAGGGGCAGGTCCCACTGCGGGGTGGAGGCGTGCACTACTGGGCACAGCCTCCTGACCCCCTGTAAAAACCGCGACATCATGGCAGGACGAGATGGCTGCTGCATACACCTTCACTGTTGAATGCGCAAGCCCTCTGTCCACCAGTAACTGTAAGAAGGATAAAATAGAGCCTAACTCACAAAATAGGGGCTCTATTCTCCGCTCCTCACACCATCGCTGGAATCCTAGCCACCTCGGCCTGTAACAGGCTGTGGTGGATCCAGCTGTAGCTGCCTGGATAGACTGAATAACACTGTCAGACAATCCATCCTGTCTCAGCCTGTCCCTCTGGAGCCAAGCCTGGAGAGGACGGCCGAGAGTGGGTAACGCCCCGATTGCACCTGCCTCTTGAGACATCGCCCCCCAGAACTGGGGAACCGCCCAGGGCTGGCCCACCTTCATCTGTGTCATCTCTGAGTACCACGGCGCCCCAACGCGATCTGGAGCCACTAGGATGACTGACAGACGTTCTCGCCTCACTCTCCCCAGGAGGGGGAGAATGAGACGCAGCGGTGGAAAGGCGTATAGCAGCTTCCTTGGCCATGGCTCGTGTGCAAACGCGTCCACCCCTAAAGGCGGGTCGTCGCTCAGGGCCATGGAGAACCACAGGGCACAGTGGCTGTTGCGCCGGCTGGCGAACAGATCCACTTCCGCTCTCCCGAACTGGGCCCAGATCTGCTTCACCACCTTCGGGTGAAGCCCCCACTCGCCTGGCAGGGGGCCGCCCCTCGACATGAGGTCGGCTCCCCCGTTCTCCAGTCCCGGGATATGGAGGGCTCTCAGAGATAACACCACCTCTGAAGCCCATAACCACAGCCTCTCCGCTGTGGTCAACAAGGCGGCGGAGCGGACTCCGCCCTGCCTGTTGATGTAAGACACTGTGGTGCTGTTGTCGCTCCTGACCATTACATGTTCCCCCTGAATTAGGGGCCTGAAATGCTGGAGGACTAACACTACCGCCCGTAGCTCTAGGAGGTTGCTGTGTCGAGACTCTGTTAGAGCCCAGCGCCCACCTATAGCCCTCTTCAGGCAGGTCCCTCCCCATCCTGTTCCGGATGCATCCGTGAACACTGTGATGTAGGAGGTCACCCGTCCCAGTGGAGACCCCCTCCGGAGGTGATCCGGGGACCCCCAAAACCGGAGGTTGCCCCTCACTGAAGGGGGTATGGTCACCAGCCGCCGTTTGTGCCTCTTGGGGTCCAAGCGTAGGCTGGAGAACCACCTCTGCAGGCGGCGCATATGTAGTAACCCTAACGGGACCATCATGTGAGCAGCCGCCATGAGACCCAGCGTCTGCATGACAGTAAAAGCTGTCACTGTTGCCCCCTGTCGCAGTCTGCGTACCCCCTGAAGAAGGGACGCACGTCTGCTCTCTGACAGGCTGGCGCGCGACGTGCCTGCATCGAGCACCACACCCAACTACAACGCCTGTTGGTGAGGTATGGGGGTGCTCTTTTTCCAATTGATCGCGAAGCCTAATCTGGTTAGGTGTGTGATCAATTGTGCTGTGCAAAACATTGCCTGTTCCCGTGACCCAGCCATGACTATGAGGTCGTCTATGTGTGCGCAGCGGTTGAAGCGCTGTGGCCACACATTTGCTGAATGTGCGTGGGGATAGGGAATAGCCGAACGGCAGCCTGCTGTACCCGTAGGCTATTCCCTGGAAGGCAAAACGCAGATACTTTCTGTGCTTTGGAGCAATTTCTACATGAAAGTACGCGTCTTTCAGGTCGATGGTGGTGAACCAAACGCCTGGCTGCACCAGCCCCAGTAACTGTTTCATGCAGAATTTCCTGCAGGAAATGTGGCAATTCAGGACGCGGAGATCTAGAATAGGTCTGAATTCCCCTGTCTTCTTGGGAACCAGGAAGTATATGGAATAAAGACCCTCTTCCCTGCGCTGAGGGTGCACAACAGACACAGCCTGTTTCTGCACCAGAGCCTGAATCTCTGCTGCGAGGAAACCCATCTCCTCCTGAGAGAATAGCTTCACCTCTCGCATGCCCATAAAAGGGGGTGGGACGCTGCAGAACTGGAGTGAATAGCCCCGTTTCAGCGTCCTGTCCATCCACCCTGATAGTACTCAGCTGAGTTTCCATTCCCCATAACACTCTGTTAAAGGGCATGCACTCAGCTGTGGGGCCGCAGCTATAAAGCTGTGGTACTCTCTGGCGACCCGTCCCGCCGCAAAACTCCCCGTGAAGGGAAGATTCGCCCATGGAGGGTCGACACAGAAAGGGCCGATTATTTACTGAGGACCCTGAACGCACCGCCGCACGCCCAAAATGTTGTTTTCACCCTTACGGAGCGTCCACACTACAGCTCCAAAAATAGCTTGGAGCTGGGCGTGTCTGGAGCTTGGGGATTTTATTCAAGCAACACGGCCAACAACCAATCACATGAATCTCCCGCCCCCGACATACAAAGCAAAAAAACCCGGGGATTTTATGCGAGCAATATATATATAAACTCCCCAAACAGGCGAAAACCTACCAGTTTCCCCCACTGTCTCTGCCACCTCCCTCCATGCCTGGTTCCTCCGGTTTGTATCCCGGGAGGTGAAGAGGGTCTGGTCATACAAAACCGGGTGATTCGCTACGGCGATAGTTAGTTTCTCCTCCGACTTTTTTTGAAATATAGAAATGAACGGCGGGATATCTCTCCCAGCTTAGACGCGGTTTGATTGGCTACGGCTTCAGCTGTCAGATTTTGGGAAACGGGATTTGATTGGCTGGCGCTGGCTACTCCGGCGTCCAGGCGACCAGAAGTTGAACAATGTTCAACTTCTGGTCGCCTGGGTCGCCTGAGACGCCTCGCTCGGCTACCCACAATTCAGTTCGGCGAAAAAGCGCGGCTACGTGACGTCACCCCATTGAAAATGAATGGGCAGCTTGGAGCTGCTTGGAGCTTTCGACGCTGTAGTGTAGACGGGCCGTTACGGTGAACATCATTAATCGGATTCCTCATAGGAGTAGTGCGGTCTACTAAGGTCCCTGAACGCACCGCCACGCGCTCTTCTATGAGTGCGGGCGCTGCCATAATGCAATTCTGGTAACCTGCATTCATTGGAGTCTTAACCCCAGGCTTAGTGTGTTCCCCAACAGCAATATGCCGGCCATAATGCCTCTGTACCCGTATAACATTACGATAGCTTTGTTTACGTTTCATCACTCTCATCTGCGCACTCCCACTAGCCTCCTCCCTTACAGGAGCTATGGCTGGGGCGGCGAGTGGGGAATCTGTACAGACATCATGTGTAAGTGTAGCATTGTGGAAACAAAGGACACTTAGACTTGGATACAGATCAACTTTTTCTTTATTTTTAAATGTTTTCAAAGGAATCTGTGCATCGAATAGGGAGGAGGCGGGATTCACCCTCGCGTCCCGGGCGAAGAGATTTCCTTCCCCCGCCGAGACGCTACCTCCCCCCGCCAGTCAGCTTCGGGCAGACGGCGCACCCCACCCGGCCGCTCTCTGCTGCTGATGAGCCTGCCGAGGTCGGGCAGCCCTTCCCCGTGGCTGCCGATATGCCGGTACCACGTGATGGGCCGTAGAGGTGGAGGGCGCCGCAGCTACGGGACCCCCGTGCCGGCACCTCTCCCTCCGCTTCACTGTCGCACTGCGCTCCCTCGCCTGCATGGAAACACGTGGAGGAGCGCGTAGCGGGGCCGGAGGCGGGGCCAGCGGTAGCATCCTGCTAAGCTGGACCCTTTCCTCCTCCAGCCAGCTGAAGCGCTGAGTGACCCAGGAGATTGACCCAAAGAGCCCCTCCGTGGACACGGGGGCTCCGAGGAGATCTTCTCGGTCCTTTCTAGATAGGGCAGTGAGTCCCAACCACACGTGACGAGACGCCACTGTGGCCAAGGAAATCACCCGCCCTGCTGCAGCGGCCACGCCATGAATCAGATTATTCATCTGACCTATAGCGCGGTCCGGATAATCGCTCCCATCTTGTGACAGGAGGGCGGGGGCGGCTGCCTGAGGGGTGATCAGGGAGACGCCCAACACGCCGAGATTATTGGCTGCAGCCGCCATCTGCGTACCGAGCTTGAACATCTTGTCCAGATATTCCAGAGTGTCTCGGTCCCGGGGCAGCGGGGGCAGGGGTCGCTTACCCTCCGCCCAACCAGCCGCCCGCGGAAGCAGATGGGCCGCCAGGCTCTCATCAAGGGGGGGCACCCCCGCACACGCTGTGTCCGAGCGGCCCTCCACCTTGATGATGCCTGCCATAGCGGCTACTGGGGCCTTCGTCTTGAATGGCTGCTGCCATGTCGCCTCCACACACCGCCATATATCAGGCAGTTGGGGCGAAACGAAGGTTGGTTGCGCTGGATGCACCGGGCCGTAAAACCCCTGTCTCAGGCGGCTTATAGGCCTCGGTGGCAGCGGTGGTGGGAGCGGTAGGCCTACACGCTCCGCTGCCAGGGTCATCACCGCTGGGAAATCCACACGTGCAGACCTGAGAGTCGGACCTCCCGACACCGAGGCGTCCTCGTCGTCCTCCTCCTCCGGAATCGGGGTTGTCTGGCCCCACGGAAGGGAGAATCGGAACGGCACTTCCTCCTCTCCTGACTCGCCCATCTCGACGACGTCGAGATCCGAATCCTCCACCTCCTCCCGCGGAGCCTCTGCTGACAAGAAATGTTGCCCACGATGCTCACGCGTGAGCCGAGGAAGCATCTGGCAGGCTGAGCATGCCGGCGTCGGGCCCATACCGCTCACAGCGTGGTTAGGCCCCATACACAAAAAACAGCAGGGGTGTGGATCCGCTCCCGCGATCAGGTTTGGACATTTCGGGCAGGTCCTGTGGTCAAGAACTGACTCCATTACTCTAAATTTTCCGTCTTTCTAAGCTCCGTGAAAACACTTCCGCTTGCTGAAGAGAAAAGGATGATAGTCAGGAGGCGAGGCCTCCTTTTATACGGTGTGATGCGCGCGCATTCAGGTAGGCCCGCCCAGGGCCGGCTACGTCTATAGAAGTCTCAGTGGGAGAATGCTTGCGGGGTAAGAGAGTACCCATAGAGTCCAGTAGAGGGCGGAGCCTGTGAGAGATATAACAAACGTCCAGGTTAACATACTTCTCCAGAAGACCAACCGTCAAATGATCCTCATTGTTTACAGAGCCACTTCCTGCTTCACATTAGATCGGACTTCCTGTGTGAGGAGGGAATATGGTTTATGACTGACATTAAGGTGCTGTCGATAAGGAGGACACCCACGCACAGAGGCAGAGAAGCACAGGGTGAATTGAAGTCCTAAAATCTTGTAAAACCAATAATAAACAAGATGATTATTGCAGAACAGAGTTACCGGCACAACGTTTCAACGTTTGACTTGCATACATTGTGTACATCTGTGACATTGTCCCTTAAGGAGTCAGGACTTAGTGTCACACCAGAGTCACAACTAACGTCCTTCTTTTGGTGTTTGGTACTGAACATAATGACGTGAGAGTCACGTGACTATGAGCTAGCATGCTAGTAAAACAGCAACATGCTAGAGCTAGTTTGTCACAATTGCGTGTGAACTCTGTTTTGGGCTCTCTAGCTCCATGTTCTCGTAAAGGTCAGCACTCAACACACATTTCTGTTGTGATTGATGCAAAATCTATGTGCCAAAGTCCGCTGAGCCTGATTCCACTAACGTACTTTGAGTGGTCGCACAGGTTATAAAGAAAGCTCAGGTGAGTAGGCTATAGCTCAGGTAAGCTGCGTTCAGATAACAGCTGTATGTATACGCGCAAGCTAGCAGGGGAGGTAACTATAGAAACCAATCTTAACTGATTTTCTTCACGCCCAACCTTGCGGTGAGCAGAGAGAACATCTCGTATCATGTGAATGCATCTGTAGTTTGGTTGTTGTGATACCTTGTAACTATTTGGAGTATAAAAAGCATACTGCATGGTGTAGCTCCGAGCCACCTGCTCGAGGGAGCATGTCACCTGCCAACACATTCACATAACTGTAGTAGGTTAGTTGAAAGCAGAAATATTAAGTTCAACCTAATATTTCTTATTTATAATTAATAGTATTGCTTTCAACCAACCTAATACAGTTATGTGACATTGGTGGACATAATACATTTAATTCAAGTCAACGTTTCAGTTGTCTTCACATCCAAATGAGCTAAATGACACTAAAGGAATGTCTCAACAGGCATTTCAACTTCTTATTCCTCTCATTTATAAGAATAAACTCAACGACTAGCATAAAATTGATGTTGGCAATCTATTTAACAGCATCCCTCTGACTCCCTAAAGAGAACCCTGATCCTAACTGAGCTTCAGATTACTGCTCACAGACATGGAATGTTGCCCTCCTATCTGAGTTGTTGCTGGTTGTGTTCCTGCAGATGGAGAGCACTGCCTGAGGCGCAGCGGCACAGACATGATACCCAAAGCCCGGATTAAGACCCTCAAGATGACCGTTGTGATCGTCAGCTCCTTCATCATCTGTTGGACACCGTACTACCTCCTGGGGATCTGGTACTGGTTCCAGCCAAAGATCATCCAGCGCACCCCGGAGTACGTGCACCACATCCTGTTTGTGTTTGGCAACCTGAACACGTGCTGCGACCCGGTCATCTACAGCTTCTACACGCCGTCCTTCCGCTCCGACCTGGCCGACGTGATGGCCTGCTGCTGCCGTCGCCGGGGCAACAACGCCTCCCCCCGCTCTGTGGACCGTCTGTCCCGCCGCAGTGGGGGGGCCGCGGTGGAGATGGAGTCTGACCTGAGCTCCAATCAGCACAGCGGGAACCCCAGCTGACAACCCACTGAGGAACCACTCATTGGTGCAATATACCCCATCTTAGTGTCTGATGCCCGTCCATCAGTACGGTTTGAACAACTTGTAGCCTCTAGAACAATAGTCTGACGCTGTGGAACTGTGATGAGTCAGCAACAATAGCCTGTTGTATGTATGCACATATATGATGAACAGTTATTGCAAGTATCAATCTAATATATGCTCAATAAACGTCTTGATGGTTCTGGCGGAAATTCAGTCTTGTGTGTTACAACAGGGTTTCTGAATCTAACGTTTTGGTTTTCACGACATGGTGGTGTGGGGTAGCCGATCAGTCTGTTCATGTTAGTGCAGATAAAGTGAAAAGTTCTCTCATTCGTTTTATATATATATAATGACTTACATTACGGCTGCTGCCTCCCCTAACCTTTTATTTATTTGACCTCATAATGTGTGTATATGTGTTCGGAAAATATCACTCAACACCAGGTTGAGAATCAATAGTCAGGTACTAATTTATTCTTGCAAGAAGGAGCAGAGTTAAGTCACATACAAAGGATGTGGTTCAACTCTCACACATGAGGTATGCTGCTCAAAGGAGCAGGAAGTAACATCCAGTCTAAAGTCTAAAGTCAGGACGCACCAAACAGTGTCGCACATCGGTTTGTCGTCATCAGGAGTCGGGAAGGCGTCGGGACATCTCTGGAAAGGCAGTGTTGCTCTTTGGCCCTCAAAGAGGAGAGGAGACAAAGTGTGTGTGCTCTCGTTGGTATCAACACCGTGAATGATGCCCTGCCTTCTCCTATCTCCAACGAGGCAGCTGCGAGGTCACACAGTGCAAAGAACAAACTCCCCCAGATAATAAAAACCTCGGCCTCAATAGAGATTTTTAAGGGGCAGTTAAAGACCCACCTTTTCCGACAGGCCTTTGGGTCGTCAGAGGAGGAGAGGTAGTGGCTGTCTTTTTTTATTGGTGTTTTGTCGTATGTTTTATCCTATGTATCACCTGCTGCTGTTTTATGCCTTTTATTCTACATTTTATAGTTGTACTTTGAATTGTGTCCTGTGTACTGTACTGTAAAGCACTTTGTACATCCGTGTTGAGAAGGGTGCTATATAAATAAAGTTTTACTTACTGACTTACAAAGTCACACAGTATCATGCCCCTCAGAAAACCCATAATAAAGAAGACACCTTTTATTTTCTCCAACAATATGTATATATCTGTATTAGTATGAGTATGTATGTGTATATATATATATATATATATATTCAAGTGGGTGTTCAGGTGTGTATGTATATACAGTATATACACATATGTATATATTTCTTATATATATTTTTATTCTTGGGGATGGTGAGAAACAGCATTTCGGTCTACATGTTCGTATCTCACACACAGAGAAATGAATAATAAAGTTTTATTTGACAATGTCCTAACACCGCCTCTCTCTCTTCGAGGGGTATGTTCAGTTGCTCCTCAATGGAAAGAGTTGTCAATGAAATGGAGGATCCTAATGCTACCTGGAGGGACATTTAAATGCTCCTAACTTGCAGTGGAAAAGAACAACTGACTCGCAATCTGGCTCTGAACGGGCCCTGGAACTGTCTTGGTGGAGAGGAGGATGTTTTGAGAGCTGGGTCAAGTCTTCAAGTCCCGACAGTCAGCCAACAAATAATCTCTAGATCTGTGCCGGGACCCCTGAAGACAGGAGCCCACCCTGAGAGGAACACCATCATCATGGTGTGAAGCTGAAAGAACTTCAGGAACAGAGAACACCACCTGTCAGTGAATACCAGACCAGATCAAAGGGCATCCACCATGAAGGTCAAAGGTCATACGCCAGGAGTCAGCGCGAGCTATACCTCTTTTACTGTTGTGATGGAAACTTCTGGAGCAATGGAGTCGAACTGATGCTTTATTAAGCCTCCTCCTTAAGAGAGATAGCAGCAACACCACGAGGCCGTAGACCACCTATGCCATGGGAAAGGAGACAGGGAAAGGAGACAGTGATGGACCGGGTTAAAGGTCAGATACCTAAGAAAATATTCCCCAACACAGAAGAAAATAATGAATTTCAAAGGTTTTGGAATCTGAAGCTGAGGCTAAAATCGCCTACTCCTGTACTTACATGTGCTGTTACATATGACAACATACAGAGCACTAGCAGTACCTGGGAATAGTTACAAGAATAAAATGAGTTTGGAAAGCAGGACACTTCTCCCCCTAAACAACCGCCATCTTGGCAACATAACGGAAGACAAATGCAGTTATGCTTGTAAACAAAGCACTATACGAACAAAAGTTACGTTACTATTTAAGTAACGTAGCCATACCGCTGTTTAACTGCCAACTGTGCAGAGGTGGAAGAAGTACTCAGATCTTCTACTTGAGTAAAAGTAGAAGTACCAGAGTGTAGGAATACTCTGTTACAGTAAAATTCATGCATTCAAAATGTTCCTCAAGTAAAATTAGAAAATTATTATCATCAAAATATAGTGAAAGTAGCGACAGTAAAAGTAGTCATTGCAGATTGGTCCACTTCAGAATAATATATACGATATGTTTTATAATGATTGATCATGAAAGTGTTCTCAAAGCTGGTGAAGGTGCAGCTAGTCTGAAGTACTTTGTAGGCTGCAGGGTAGCTGGTGGATTTACTCCAGGTGGAACTAAAGTCTGATTCAACACTTGGTTAGATTTCACATCATTCATCCAAGTCTGTAAATATATTGGGAGGATGAACCCCTCTTTAATGGTCACACATGCAGAGCACACAGCACACAGTGAAATGTGTTCTCTGCTTTTAACCCACCCTAGCACCAGGAGTCTAGTATTAGGGGCAGTCGGCAGCTATTGTACAGCACCCGGGGAGCAATGGGAGTGAGGGGGGAAGGGGGTTGTCTGGTGCCTTGCTCAAGGGCCCAACGGCAGGGCAGGAGATATTTAGGTCTGGTCGGGGACGTGACCCTATGGCTCCCAATCCAAGCCCCTACTGACTGAGCCACTGCCGGACAGTAAAGTAACTAAAGGTATTAAATAAATGTAATAATAATAATAATAATAATAATAATAATGCATTACATTTTTTATTAGAGCGCTTTTACAGGTGCTCAAAGCGCTTTACAATTACATATTACACATATTAGACATGTAAATGTCATTACTGTGGACATTACCCACAGGAGCAAATGCGGGTAAAGTGTCTTTGCCCAAGGACACAGCGGCCTGACGCAGTGGCGGCCGAGGCAGGTTGTATGTATGTATAAATGTAGTGGAGTAAAAGTACACCATTTACCTCTGAACTGAAGTGGAGTAGAAGTACTAGCATGAAATGGAAATACTCAAGTAAAGTACAAGTATCTCAAAACTGTTCAGTACTTGTCACAAAACAGAAAGTTGAGTGTGGAATGGTGGACACTTTTTTGGCAACAGTAGTTACGCGACCTGCCGTGATTTCTTTTTTACGATTTAAATAACATACCACCATACAATGTTGAACTGCAGTGTACCAAGGAAAGTACCCCAATTGAGACACCTCATAACTCAACACGTTCTCACTCCCTACCCGTCACATGTTGACGGTCGGTCAGGGCCCCTCCCCGTCACTCCCTTGAGAGTCAGTTTTCAACGGGCAGGGGTCCCATAGACCTTCATAGACCTCCCATAGCGTTGATAATAGACGCCATGAGAACGCTCCCCGACGGTCGGTTGTTATTGTCAATATTAATATAATAATTATTTATTTTTTAATAGTCACACTCTATTTCGCCGATTTTCTTGTTGCCCCAGCTGGTCGACACCTCTTTTATCAGAAACAAAGGCTACATCAATGTATTAAATCGATGTTAATCCATGTGTGTGGTTGTGGAATTAATGGACGTGCCGTTAATAATTTACAAACTCTTTAACTACAACCCTAATTATATTTAAAAACATTTTAGAAGGCCTCACAAAAGACTTTAATGTAAATAAAAATGTAAATGTGATGGGATGTGTGTAATGTGGTGATTGACATTATTAACCCACGGATCTATGGGTTGGGGTATTGTTCTGCACGGACATTTTCCTGTTAAACCCCGAGCCTGTTTTTCAGGTCTCAGGCTCGAAAATGACATTCCCAGAACAAATGACCATATCTTCTAAAAGGATTACATTAATAATCTTTTTTCTCAAAGTAATGATAAACCTGTGAGTTGGATGTAGAAAAGTCAGAATCAATATAGATGTTTTTTATTTTAAAGAAAATTCAGATTGAACATGGTAAAAAACTTTAAATTATAGTGTCCGTCCAAAAAATATGTTGTACTTATAGTGAAAACTAACCTTGGATGATGGGTTAGTAGACTAAAAGCTTTAGGAATCCAAAGTACAACATATAATAAGTACCCTGTATTAAGATTGATGCAAAACAAGTGATATTTGACCTTTTTAGAGAGATTTAGCAAAAAAAAACCTCTTCTGGGGCCATTTGGGCGGATTTTCCATATCTCTGGCCCCCCTTGCTGGATTTTGACATGTGACATCTCTTTCTGACCATCAGAGCCAATGGAATCGAGGGGAACTCCCACCTAGTCCTTATTTGGTAATGTGTGTGTGTTAGACTGCCACATAGCCAAGACCGGAAGCAGCAGCCACTCTGGTGGCTACCATTAGCAGCTAACTTTGGCTCTGCGATTTTTACATAAAAATGGAATTATGGATTATAAATGAAATAATTTTTTTATACAGAGACGTTAAAAACCTATGGATCAACCGATTCAGCAGCGTTTTTTCTCGTTTTAATGCCATTGAACACGTCTTTTGATCAGATTGACAGCTACGGTGAGACGATCTCCCTAGAAGCTCCGTAAAGTATACGGGTTGTGATGTCTGTGTTTGCTTCCTCTGCAGGGGCGGATCTAGACAAATATTCATGGGGTGGCAAGAGGGTGGCAGGAGAATTTCAGGGGTGGCATCCCCCGGCAGAAGTATATGCTGATTTAATCGCAGTCATATCAACAATGTTAACTTGGAAAGCCACAATATTAATATTTTAACTCAATAACATTTGGTGACATTATTATGGCACATCAGTAAAGCCTTAAATATAAATATATAAGGTGGCAGACATCATTTAATGAATTTTAACTGAACAATAACTGAATGAGTTTGTCTCACTCTTAGACCAGCAGGGGAACCAAATCTATGCAGACTGCTGCAATAAGTACATTCATTAACTGTCTCATCGATGTTTGTCTGTATGAATATGATAATATTAACAATCATTTTATTCCTATCAGCTGCCAATCACTGTTATGATTCACATATTCAGTGTTATTATTAAATAAACTATATTTTTGGAGGAGTTAATGATGAACGTTCCTCAAGATGCTTGCTCACCCTCCTTCAAATTTGAAAGACAAGTAATTACTATCATAAATCAAAAGAATCAAAAGAACAGTTCAGCGCCCCACAACTTCATTGCAAACAGTTACAACCTGGACTTTACATCAGAAAGAACAAACATTAAAGAAGTGACTAACTGCATCAGTTAGGGTTAGAAAACGTGTATTCAGCTAAAACACAAACATCGCTGCAGCTATGATCCAGTGGAGAGTCCTTACCTGCTGGCCTAGTTAAATCAAAGAGGTTACTTTCTGTTGGCTGGGCAGTGTAGTTTTACACACCGTCTGATTTGACTTTCTCAGGACTTCAAACTGTTTTTTGGGGGCAGACCCCACAAAGAAGAACAATATTATACACACGTAAGGTCATCATCTTAACAGTTTATTGTTCTCATCGACTCATCCGTGAGCAGAGCATCAAGTTGCCTATAACAGCTGAACGTGGCGATTACCATCTTGTTCAGCAAAACGCCTCACAAACTGATTAAGATTTAAAGCTATGGTGCGTTTTGATTCAAGTACAGCCAAACTTGACAGGCTCTTCTCTGTCATTGTAGACCACAAACGGTGGCGGCTCCAGAGTGTTTGTGTTGGGTAATCTATGGTAGGGCTAACCCTAGTGGTGGGGCTCAAGTCAGTATTTGCAATGTGATTACATACACGCTCCCCTTGACAGTGAAACGCCACGCGTGAGGTTTAGATTATTCCCCTGTCTCAATCCAAATTGAGCTGTATGAAATAAAAAGGGACATTTGTCTTGTAGTAAATAAAAAGGGCGACCTGGAGCCAATCCTGCAACTTCCCCACAGGTGAAAGAGTTGACATGCTGAAAGCCCAACCCCTGCAGGGAGGTCTGGGAGATTTTTTGAAATACTAACATAAAATACACATTCTGGTACTCTCTTGAGAAGACAAATAAATAAATCTATTACTACATGTAGGCGTGTGGCGCAGTGGCTAGAGCCTTGGTGTTCGGATCAGGGGGTCACAGGTTCAAACCCCACTGCAGCCAGCATGTCGTTGTGTCCCTGGGCAAGACACTTTACCCCAAATTGCTCCTGTGGGGATTGCCCACAGTATTGAGTATGTAAGTCGCTTTGGATAAAAGCATCTAACAAGTAACATGTAATGTAAAAAACATGTAATGTAGAGTATTCGCATTTGGTCTCTTGTCCTTCTGCAGACATCGTACCGGATGTAGGGATCTACAGGCGGTGTTCGAGTAGTGTTGTGATAACTGCCATGTGTATGAGACTTGAACACGGCTCTGAAAAGACCACACCATCCTATGCGTACTGTGGAAGAAGTCGCCACACACATGTCAAAAGCAACTATGTTTTCTGTATTAGATGCAAAGAGATCTTTTTGGCAGATTCCACTCGACCATGAGTCTTCCATGTTAACCACTTTCAGCTCCCCTTCTGGTCGTTACAGATTTCTAAGAATGTCATTTGGAATCAATTCTGCCAGCGAGGTGTTCCAGCGCTCCATGGAACAGATTTTCGACGGATACCCCTATGAAATCCTCGTTGATGATATCATTATTGCAGGTAAAGATGTTGCAGAGCACGACCCCAACCTGAGAAAAGTGCTCAACAGGGTCAGGGAGGTAAGGCTTAACCCCCTCAAGTGTAAGTTCAGGCTAAGCCAAGTCGGCTATGTCGGCCATGTTTTCACCAGTGAGGGACTCAAAGCAGATCCTTCCAAAACAAGTGCTATTAGTGAGATGCCAGTGCCAGCAGACGTCCCAGCCTTACAAAGATTTCTGGGGATGGTCAACTACCTTGGAAAGTTCATACCAAACTTCAGCCAGCTATCAGCTCCACTCCGGCAGCTCACACATAAAGACACAGCATGGACATGGCACGAACAGCAGCAGAAAGCTTTTGAAGATTTAAAGAAACGCATGTCTTGCCCACCGGTGTTGCTATACTATGACGTTGACAAGCCAGTGACACTTGCCTGTGACGCTTCACAGTACGGACTCGGTGCAGCGTGTTTGCAGGAAGGAAAACCTGTAGCGTATGCTTCGCGTACACTAACTGAAACAGAGACCAGATATGCTCAAATCGAAAAAGAGTTGTTGGCAGTGGTCTTTGCATGTTCAAAATGCAATGACTATATCTATGGTAAACCAGTCACTATTGAAACAGACCACCAGCCCCTTGTCACCATACTACAAAAGCCCATACACACAGCACCTGCAAGACTACAAAGAATGATGCTACGACTACAAAAGTACGACATCACTCTTGTGTACAAATGCGGAAAGCAAATGTTCCTGGCTGACACTTTGTCGCGAGCTCCCCGCAGCTCCACAGTTCCGCAAGCTGAAGAAGAGGACAACTTCGACGTGATGACTGTTAACTACATATCTTCTTCTCGCTTAGAAGAGTTAGAGAGGCACACCGCTGAAGACATGACTCTGCAAACACTCAGCACCACTATCAGACACGGGTGGCCCGCTAAACAGCATAATCTTCCACATGCCATTAGACCGTATTTCCCTTTCAGAGACGAACTGATTATTGAAAATGGAGTCATAATGAAGGGTCACAAAGCAGTTATTCCTCTGTCACTACAGAAAGAATACATCAGCATCATGCACAGAGGACATCCTGGCGAAGAAGCTACAAAGCGGAGAGCACGTGGCATTGGTTTCTGGCCAACTATGACAGACAACATTCACACAGAAATACAGTCATGCTCAGTGTGTAACAGCACACAACCACACCAGCAGAAAGAACCACTCCATCTGCATCCAGTTCCAGACCTGCCGTGGTCAACTGTAGCAACTGACATCTTTGAGTGGCACAATCAGCAATACTTGGTGCTAGTGGACTCATATTCAGGCTGGTATGAGATAGACATGCTTCGTGATATCACTGCAGCAACAGTCATTGCAAAGCTGAAAAGACATTTCTCAGTTCATGGAGCACCTCACACCCTCATGTCAGACAATGGGAGGCAGTTTACTAGCCAGCGCTTTAAAGACTTTGCTTCACAGTGGGACTTCACTCATATTACCAGCAGCCCTGAGTATCCCCAGTCCAACTGTGCGCAGTGCTAAGCAGCTCATGGAGAAATCTCATAGAGATGGAACTGATGTTTTTCTCAACCTATTAAACATCAGGAATGTACCACGTGACGCAAAATTAGGATCTCCGGCACAGAGACTGATGTCGAGACAAACAACGTACAACACTCCCAGTCTCGGTGAAGCTGCTTGAGCCAGACAGGCGCCATCCACAAGAGGTAAAAGCCCAGCTTCTAAACAAGAGGCTGTATCAAAAACAGTGCTATGATAAGTCAAGCCGACCACTACAACCTTTGATGGAAGGACAGGTTGTTAGGATGCAGACCCCACAAGGTTACAACAGGACAGGAATGATTCAAGAGATTTGCAAGGAACCCTGGTCATACGTCGTCCACTCAGACGGGAAGCTGTACAGAAGGAATCGTAGGCACATTCTGCCTGTAGCTGAGCCCGTTCCGTCACACACCTCCACAAGTGACACTGATCATCAGGACACAGGACTTGAGTTCACAGATTGTAACACACAGGAATCACTGAACAGTGAACACATGAGGGCTGATGTTCCCACAGCTAAACTGCTGCCAGACACTCCTGAGAGTGTCTACAGGACACGCTCAGGCCGTGCCATCAAGCCTAATCCCAAATACAGAGACTGAAGCTTTGTCATGTATGCATAAGCATACCACTCTGAGAACAATGTCTCTAAACTGTTAGTTCACACAGTTATGCCATATTGAGGCTTAAAGTTTTGTTTCACAGTGCAAATGTATTCTATTCTAGTAATCTACTTGTTACGGTAGTAATTACTGAGTTAATTGCTACACTCATTCTTTGAGATAGCCTCTGTGTTCATCAGTTACTAAATGCACACATAGTTTGATAATGTGTAAATGTGCAGCATTCTGTATGTTCTGTCATATGTGCTCAGTATAACAGTTTTGTTCACTACTGTAGGAAGAGCTAAAGAAAGGGGATGTAGAGTATTCACATTTGGTCTCTTTTGTCCTTCTGCAGACACCGTACCGGATGTAGGGATCTACAGGCGGCGTTCGAGTAGTGTTGTGATAACTGCCATGTGTATGTAATGTTGCTCCGTCACTATTAAGGTTATTAAACCAAGTTCTATGATAAACATGACTCCTTTATGAGAACATCAAACACACGACATATTTAAAAAAATGAATGCCATTTTAGTTTTTTGTTACTTTGTTCTGAAAGCTGAACATGCTGCTCCTCACAGAGAGAAGAGGGAAGAGGCTGTGAATGACTTTACATTGTGGATAAGGGTGGATAGCCCCCATTGTTCTGTGTGTCAAAATGAAAGACAGCCCACACACCTATCAATCATCAAACCGTGGGCTCTTATTTCATTACGTGTTGATTTCTATCAACACGTAATGTTGTATCGATGTATATAGAGATGTACTACAGCAAAAATATTCTCCGTCGGGACTTCCTGCAACAACACCACGTCGTTATCGTGATTCTGATTGGCCAGAAGACATTATCAAAGATGTTCTATTGAGAAGACGATCACTACGTGACAAAAGTTTTCAAAACCGTTTCTGGTCTTCGGTATTTCCAGACAAGTGGCTACTGAAATCAATCTTACTAACTGCTGTCTGTGCAATTTACTCCGTGCGAGTTGCCGGACTTTATTTAGCTTACTTTAAAATCATTTTCCATGGTGGGGCTAAGGTGGGGCCAAGCCATTTCCACGCTCGCGCCAGGGCCGGGGGAGGGGTTACAAGGCTCGCGTCTTGTGCTGCATTCACTTGCACTCGGACATTAGAGATTTTCTCTCATAAATGTCCGATGAGAAACAACTTTTCTTTCAAAACAAAGCTGCCAAATGGGGTGGCAGCTAAGGTGACAAGGCCTTTTTCTGAGGTGGCAGCTGCCACCCTGTGCCACCCTGTAGAACCGCCACTGTTCCCCTGTCGCGAGTTCAGATCACTTAGTGATGATACTATATACCTAAATAATCTGTGGAACCTTAGCTTTAATCGGACATCTTGTATGTGCAGCTACGATAAGTAATAAGGGTACTTTTATCTTGAGTTCTGTGCCAATGTCCGTTAGCATTTTTCGCTAAGGGGTCTTCTTATGAGACTTGTGTTTTGTTTTGGTAAACATGGTTTGTATCGTCAGTTAGCTGAGATTATTCCCGTTAATCTGGTATAACACATTAATAGGTTCTTAAATATTAAGATCCCCTGAGACACAGTGTCGTGAAAAGAAAACCCAGGGTTTAAACCTTGGGGTTTAACAGGTTCCGGACTTCCTGTTGATGTGAAATCTGAAAACATTTAAAAAAAATTAAATAATACTTTATTCCGAGTGTGCTTGCTTTTCTCTTTGGAGGTCATCACACATGTATTGTATTGTAATACACGGTTCGGCTGCATTAAATATTACATATCTGCCGTAGTTCGCTATAGATGAGAGTAAAGGCCCTGACACACCAACCCGATTTTGGGAGTCAGAGGCCATCAGAGGCTGTCGGGCATTCGCGGCGCCGTAGTCAGGTTGGTGTGTCCCGCACCGTCGACCGTGACACGCCTTATTTGGACTGCCAGACCCGATGCATGGCCGATTCAACATGTTGAATCGGCCATGCATCGGGTCTGGCAGTCGGACCAAATAATCACTCTGATTGGCTGTTCAGCTAGCAAATCAGTGCATGAGAAGCGAAGCGGAAGTGAGGGACGTAAACAAACGATTTAAGAAGGCACACACAGACTGCTATTCATTTTCATCTCATCATGGCGATCTGGAATGATGCAAACGAAGACCTGCTCATCACCTTGATCCAGGAGAGGCCAGCTCTGTATGATATTACGGAGAAAAGATACTCTTCTTCTTCTCTGTCTTCCGGTTGTTGCCTCTTTTGAATGACGAATACACACTACCGCCGCCTGCTGGTAAGGAGAGTTATTGCCACTCACGCACTGAAGTCGGTGCGGTGTGTTCCCGTGCGACACATGGCCAAAACGCAGGAGAACACGGCCAGGCAACAGCCGACTTCAGCGTCGGCTAGTCCTCTGGTGACTGCTTGGTGTGTCAGGGCCTTAACACTTACGTCACTTCCGGGCAATTACGGCCCGCCCACTTTTGGGGGAAAACAACGCTGTCATTCATTCTGCCTTCAACTGCACAATGATTGTGGACTGCACCGACATCCATGTAGCTGCCCCCCAGTAAGATGGACCAAGCAAAGTTGACATACTCAACATACAGCTGTGCTCTTAAGTTTACATGAAGAATTTGTGAAATATTGGTAATTATTTGAAAAAAATGACTGATGATGCAGAAAACTTGTTTTATTTAGTAACAGTGGTCAGGTGAAGCCATTTATCACTACATATATGTGTCACACATTAAGAGCTCTGTCTTACTTCCTCGCTCTTGGTCCTCTTCTACCTGGAATTAAAGACAACCAAAACACACACAAGCTGAATGTTAAAAGTGCTTCACAAGATAAATAGATGAGTGCAGACTGTTTAAACTATGGGTAGGGGGACTATTTGGCAGGTTTAAATGATTATTAGTAATTATATCATTTTCTCATTGTAGACGAGCAGAGAGGGAGCCTGATGAGAAAAGCAGAATATGCAGCTGCCATTTTCCACATGGAAAAGACAAATGGCCAAGTTTATTTGAGTGGACAAAAGAGAAAGGGAGCTTAGCTGTAAATCAGTCCACCGACCACAGCTACAGCAAAGGGCCTGAGTCTGCAGGCACTGACCCCGAACTCTCCAGCGTGCAGTCCGCAGACACCGATGCCGAACCTGGACCCTCCAGCCTGCAGTCCAGTTGTTCCGCAGACCTGGCAGGGGATAATTGTAATAGAATGGCAAAAAGATTCAGCAGCAGGATTACCTGATGATGTCATCCGAATGGAAACAGGGATTCCTGATCAGGCCATGTTTAAAAGGGTGGCAGGGTTGGTGGAGCGCTTTGAGGGTTCCATTGTGTATTTCGCTGGATCGAAAGAGGAGGGCATCCTGCTGGCAGACCAGATCTTAATAATGAAAACATTTGATCAAAAAAAAAAAGGATGGTCAGGATCTAGACTCAGTGTGTAGTTTATTAATTAAATCAACACTCTAGATTAGGAAAACACATACCAGTGTACCAGAGGGAGTCACACACAGCTGTGCCTAGATAACCAAACAAATTGACAAGATAACCAAAATCCTTGAATCTACACACAGCAAATAAACTCAAATGACACAACGAGATGTAAAAGGAGATCACACATACAGTATAGTCGATATAAAACTGTCTGCTTCAATCTGAAGAGCAACTAAAACAAAACACGGGAGTGTACCTTGTTCTTGTGAATACTAATGTTATCCACAGAGACCACAAAGTTCTTAACGAGAAAACTAGTTGCTGAAACAAAACATGTTAGTGTACCTTGTTAGCTAATGTTAGCTAGCTGACATTAACGTTACACATTACACTCATGTTACTCACCGAAACCTTGTAAAGCCGGTCCCGCATGCTGGCTTTTACAGAACCGACTAACTCCCCTTTCGTGTATGTACAGCTCTCAACATGCCCAGACTTGTACTGATTTTCACCTCGTTCTGAAAGAAAGAGGTAAAATGTACTAACGTGACAGCCATCTTTGTGTTGGTGACGCGTATTGTGCGAGACCAGAGACATGTAGTTCATTAGGCGTTTCACACAAACAAATGTGTTACTTCACAGTTTTACGACACATTCTTCTTTTTTTTACTTGCAACATTTTCTTTTAAATTGACAAACATCATATGTGTAATTCGTGGCACAATTCAATCGGGATCAAAAGATAATCTTTCTCTCTCCATTGACTTCAATACATAATTTTTCCGAAATAAGGTCCCATGGAGCTCGACCGGAAGGGGAGGGACTTCGCCTCTCTATAGAGTGGCGAAGTCCCTCCCCTTTGCAAGTCAAAAAAAAAAACTGTGAAGTAACACATTTTTTTGTGTGAAACGCTCAATGAACTACATCTCTGGTCTCGCAGAACAACACAGGTAACCAAGATGGCCGTCACTACTGTCTTGTCAAGAACACGATTGACTACCCTCACTATCACCACAATGAAACACGTCCAGAAGAATGTCATGCAAAGCTGCCTGCCTGCCTGCCTTTGATTCTCTCTGAACTGCCTGGTCTTTTTAATGTTCAATGTCAACAATTTGTGCAGATAGCTAGCATGAAGTAGAACAGATCGCCGGTGCTAATGTAGCGTTAGCGTTAGCATTTCTCCCCCGGGCTTAAATGGTGTATTATAGAATGATCACACCGGTGTGACAGTACTCTTCAAAGGGTTCACGAAATATGACTACTACTCTTACTGTTTAACATGTTGGGTTACTTGATGTTACTTCATGTTAAGGCTTATCAAATTGACAAGGCTAAGACTGTAATGCTAACTAACGTGCTTGCTACTAGCTAGGTAGCTAACTTGATCCAGCCACTCCTGGTCCTTTTATCAGACGGGAAACGAAAGAACGAGCAAGACCCATTGCTGGTATGATAACAACCTGTTACTAAGCACACAGGCATCTTGTTAAAGTTATCTTATCTTAACTATCTCTTATATTTAGCGGAGGAAAACAATTGTGACATCAGTTATGACATCACTTACGCGATGGGATTTGTAGTCTTCCTAGTTGCGTATTTTTCATAGTCTTATATTTCAACAGTTTTACGACAAACTGTGACTTTTTTGACATGGAAATTATTTTTTAAGATTGTCAAACATCATATGTGTAATTCGTGGCACAATTTAAACGGGATCGAAAGATACGTTTTCTCTCTCCATTGACTTCAATACATAATTTTTCCGAAATAAGGTCCCATGGACCGGAAGTAGATGGGCGTGACTTCGCCACTCTATAGAGCCCTGATGAGAAGACTTCTAGACAAACAGGAACAACTGCCGCCGAAACTGAATATGTGACGTGGATCATAAATATATCAATTAAACAAAATCTTAAATTTCTCTTCACAATATAAGTCTCCTTGCAGTATCAATACTAATTCGGCTGACTTTTATATTTGATCCAATTGGTATATTGGTATATTTACACCATAACGGCGCACAGCTGATAGAAAGGGACACCTGGTGGTTAAAGCACGTTATTGAAATGTATTATTTTTATCATTAGATATTAATAGGAGACACAGACAGACAAACTAATAAGGCTTTATTTAAACATTAAAGAAGACTTTAGGTTAAGGTCTTATTTTGAATAAGAAAAAAGCTTTGGGGGTATAAAAATTAAGCCTGACAAAGTACTAATATATTGCTTTCCTGCAATGTTAACTACTGTATGTTTAAGCACTTATTTTAACTGATATTATACATATGTATTATGCTCTTATAAGATGTATGTAGATAGTATAAGAAATGTGCAGAATCGACAGTTTAATGGTGGAGGTATACACACATATTGATAGATGTCTTGTAATGCACTGTTGAGGAACCTGCGACCCAAGTTTTTCATCTCCGACCTTGTCAGGTATTGAACATTCAATAAATAAAGAACACAGAATTATTAAATATAAAACACAGAAGTTGTGTGATTATACTAAATGATTTACAAATAAACACCACTGCATATTTACAACTGTTACACATGCTGATGTAACGCAAATGTTTCCAACTTGGGATCAATAAAGTCTATCTTATCTTAAGATGATCGATGGCTACTGCCATATTTGCAAAATGTGCCTTAACCTTGACAAGTGCATGTTTCAGGCTCATCAATTAACAACAGGAGGGGTCACAGACATAAGACCAGTGTTAAATAAAGCTCTGCTGACCTTAGCTGGCATGTGTGTATATATATATTAATGCTGCCCATTATGGGCACAAGAAATGTTCACCCATTTATTAATTATATGTTTTAAATGTGAGTGTTTCCTGTCCCCTAAACCTCCAGGGATGTACACAGTTTAATACTGGCAACTTCTTATTATGGGAAATACGAAAACGTCTTTTAAAACTACAACTCCCAGTAGAGACGTGCCATAGAGAACATGTTGCGAAACACACAATAGCCAGCATGTGTAGTTCTGGGGACAGGGTGGGGGAGGGGGGGACGGGGTGGACCCATTCAAATCCAGTTTTGGACAGTCTGCCGTGGTTCCATCCCATTTCAAAGTGCTATTCGACGCTCGGCGTAACCCTAGGCGCACACTCAAACATCCAATTACAGAGCTTGAGGACTATCACAGGGTTTGTCAAGCGAAGCTTCCGGGTGTACAATTCTCTAAAGAAAATGAGCTGCTCCGACCCTCGGTCCTGACGGACTCCAACTTGTGTTTATTAATCAAACAAATAAATAAATACAAGGATAATTGTGTGTTATTGTTGAGTAAATAACAGTGTGTGGTTTAGAAAATAATACAAAATTAGAAGGAAAAAACAATGAAACAATACAGATTTCAGTATTCTGAGCCCCTACTCTCCCCATAACTGACGGCAACAAAAGTCCTACATTATTCAATTAAAATAAAGAAGTAAAAACAATAAGTGTGGCTTGATATTGAGTTAGAAAAAGGTTGATAAACGCTGTGAGAATGGATCTGCGGAGAGCATTTCGCCGCGATCCCAACTCCTCTATTATTTGTGTGTGTGCTTGCATGCAGGGCTGTGTGATGTGTAGTGCAGTAGATCTGCGGTAGTAGTGCTTGTAGTTAGTGCATGCTTCATGCTGCTTCTGCTTGCTACTCTGCTTTCAGCTACTGCCGCCGGCTAGCCCTCCTCGTGGAGGGTGAAAAGAGGAGCCGATTGTGTAAGTTTCCTTCTGCTGGTACAAAGCCGCTCCACCGCCAAGACTCCTGCAGTGCCTCCTCGTGGCCACACATGGTAACTGGGTACCGTGAGGTCCCAGGCTAAACTGTAGGGGATCTCGGAGCAACAGTGGGCCCCAGAGGCAAGGCCCATCGGTGTGTGGACATGCCTGGCGCCTGCCAACCACTGTCCCAGCTATGGGTAAATAGCAGGGGCAGATGGGGCTCATAGCCATGGAAGGCAACCCATCTAGAAGAAGGACACTCTGAACTAAAACTAAGACTGAGAGGGGTTGCGCCCCCCAGTCCTTAATCAGCATAGTAAAGCCAACCATGAAGAACAAAGTAATCCCAAATCCTATACTTCCAGCGGCGGGAGTCCGTAGGAACATCGCAACAGATGGTGGTGCTGGTCCTCCTTCCGGAGGACAACATGATGATAAGACCCTAAACCCGCAAGGGAGGGTCCTGTCCGATCACAGTACCCCGTCCGATGCACTCATGCGTTGTCGGAGACCATTTGTAATGGGAACCTTCAATGCATGTACAGTGAGAGAAGAAGCTAGATTGGTAGAATTAGCACACTGTCCTGAGGAACGGGGAGTGGAGATCCTGGGAATCCAGGAACACAGAAGAGTGCACACTGATGACCGGATCGGGTATTGCAGAGTGGAGAGATGCACGTTCATCACTGCATCTGCGTGTCGAAACGAGGCCCAGGCTGCAACAGGGGGCGTAGGGCTAACGCTGGGCCCTCGGGCGCGTAAGGCTCTCCGTCGGGTTTATCATCACACCAATATGATCCTTATTGCAGAGTTCTCAGGCAACCCAGTAACAACAGTCATAGTCGTGTACTCACCCACCAACGTGGCACCATCTGAGGAGGTGGAGAAGTTCTATAAGGACCTTGCAACAGCAGTCCGAGATGTCCTAGCGCACAACTTCCTGGCAATCCTGGGTGACTTCAACGCAAGGCTTGGACCAGAGGACGCACCCTACCCATACCACGACCCTCCTAACCGCAATGGTGCATACCTCATGGTCCTTCTCATGGAACACGAGCTACTGGCAGTGAACACAATGTTCCGGAAAAGAACAGGCAAGAGATGGACCTTCCAAGATCGAGCCACAGGTATGCTACGTCAGTTGGACTACATACTTGTGAGGCAAAAGTGGAGGAACTCCATCCTGAATGCTGAACCGTACAGCACGTTCAGCTCTGTGGGCTCTGATCACCGCGTGGTCTCCATGAGGGTGCGACTGAGCCTCAGGGTCCCCAAGCCAAGCCGCAAGATCCGGCATGACTGGAAGGCATTCATAACCGACCCTGGCCTTCAAACCAGGTATACGGAGGAGGTTAGGAAGCACTTTCGGCAGCTGGATAAGGGAGCGGAGCCCAGCAGCGAATACAGGAGATTTGTTGTTGCAAACGAGGAGGCGACCAGGCTATGTGTGCCCGTGCTGGACAGAGCCAGAACCTCCCTACGGTCCAGACATCCGGAGGTCGTAGCGGCACGGGGTAGGGTGGAGGAAGCACGCCTCAACTTTGAGCGTGAACCAACCTTGGAGAGACGTGGGGTACTGAACGAAGCCAAACAGTTTCTCTCCAGTACCTACAACACCATCAAAGGGGAGGAACTGATGGAGAGTGTGCAAAGAGTGCAGGCAGCGCAAGGTGAAAGGCAATATGGGGAGGCCTGGAGGGTCATAAATGAGATGACTGGGCGGAAGAGGACTAAGGAGGGACAGGTTGAGGGACACACCCCCGAGGAGAGGGTGACGACCTGGTTCAACCACTTCCAAAGCCTGCTGGGCACAATAGCGGATGGAGCTGAGGAAAGTATAACAGCATCTCTTCAGAACCTGCCCATCAACGATGGTCCCTTCACAGCCAGTGAGCTTGCCAGGGCGAAGTCCACAGTGAGAGAGGGCAAAAGTGCTGGGCCGGATGGCATACTCCCGGAGGTCTTAAAGTACTGTGATCTCGATGACCTCATCCTAGACTTTTGCAACCTCGCTCCACTGCACAACATGGAGCCTGATATATGGTCTCTCTCCAACATCATCCCAGTGCCTAAAGCTGGAGACCTCTCAAAGCCAGACAACTACAAAGGCATCTGCCTGACATGTAACACCGCAAAGGTTTACAACCGGATGATACTGAACAGGATACGGCACGCCATCAACCCTCACCTGAGGGAGAACCAGAATGGCTTCCGAGAGGGGAGAACCACCGCATCCCAGATCTTGGCACTAAGGAGAATGATCGAGGAGGTGAAAAAGGATAACCTGACTGCTGTACTGTGCTTTATCGACTTCAAAAAGGCATTTGAATCGATCCACAGAAGCACGATGGTGAAGATCCTTGAGGCCTACGGTGTCCCTCCCAACCTACTCCGGGCAATAGAGACCATGTACGTAGGAACAAGGGCCAGGGTGGTGACCCCAGACGGCAACAGTGATGAGTTTGACATCCTGGCTGGGGTAATGCAAGGGGACACCCTGGCCCCCTTCCTCTTCATCATTCTCTTGGATTATGCGCTCAGGAAGGCCATCAGTTGACGAGAGCAGGATCTTGGCTTCACTCTAACACCAAGGAGGTTGAGACGACACCCCACAGTAGTCCTGACAGACCTGGACTATGCGGACGACATCAGCCTGCTCTCCGACAGCGTGGAGCAAGCACAGGAACTCCTGCACAGAGTGGAGTCAGAGTGTGCCAAGGTTGCCTTAGGCTAAACGCCAAGAGAACTGAGGTTATCACCTATAACATCTTACCGGAACATCCACCTCTGACAACAACAGAAGGCACTGTGCTTAAAGAAGTCAAGGACTTCAAGTACCTGGGCTCATGGGTTAACTCAACCGAGCAAGATCTTAAGGTGAGGAAGGCACTTGCATGGAGGGCCCTGAACGGCATGACCAGTGTACGGAACTCCAACCTCCCCGTCAAATCAAACTCAGCTTCTTCTATGCAACGGTAGAGTCTGTTCTCCTCTATGGCAGTGAAGGCTGGACCCTGAAGCCAACCCTGCAAAAGTCTCTTGACGGATTCTACACCAGAATGTTGCGAGCAGTACTTAACATCAGCAAGAGTGTATGTACACTCCAACAAGATCCTGTACGAGGGAATACCAAGGGTGAGCGAGAAAATTGCAGCCAGGAGAATGAGACTAGCAGGACATTGCCAAAGGCATCAAGAGCTGCCAGCCGGCAAATTGGTGCTGTGGGAACCAACACACGGGCATCGGTCACGAGGACGTCCCGCACTAACATACGTGGACGTACTCAAGAATGACGTAGGAGCACAATGAACTGGCCAGATGTATGGAGAACCGCAATGACTGGAAGCAACGGTGGAGGGCTCGCCTGAGGACGACCTAGAGAGAGATTACCAACGTTCAGGGAGCTCTATGCAAGTCAATGGGACGCCCTGCCCGTTGAAAGCTGACTCTCAAGGGGTACCCTGTCTGTAATAGAGTGACGGGGAGGGGTCCTGACCGCCCGTCAACATGTGACGGGTTGGGAGTGTTCACCCTCATAGTAACGTATTAGTATCTTGTATGTATTGCACAGTTTATTTTTAAGGATAGCCAAACAAATCATATCACAACATTTTTGATAACATTCATGTTGGTTAGGGGAGCTACGTATATTTCTTTGCTTAAAGTAAATCAGCAACTCACCTCAGCAGAGTCCAGGGTTAAAACCTGGAATGTGAATCATTTTCAAAAGCATAATAACCACCAATGACATGGGTAACTATATTTGGTGTATGCTACACAAATAAAAATACATAGAGAAACGTTATTTCATCCACATTTCTTTATTTGGTTTTAGGCATGTTGGTATGTGATCAAGGGAGGAGAAAAGGCAGCGGTGAGACATTCAGGATCAGTCTGCAGACAGAGACCAAGCTGTGGTTAGGCTAACACGCTAGCCAATGCTAATAGCTCTCCCTTTACTATTTCAACACACTTTAATAATTATTTAGAAAGGTAAAAATGTACAGCAGCTATCATGGTTAATGTGTAATTTAAAACATTATCTTGGTAAATGTGCAGCTATAGATCAATGTTTTGCCTAAAGAAGAATAGCTTGTCACTGAGTGACCAGGATATCACCTGATGATGAATATGTCAATTATTAGGATGTTGTCATTGAGCGCCACAGTTTCTGCAGCTAAATACTGGTGTTGTCTTGTAATTACCTTCATATCTTAAAGACGCACAACAGGTGCCCTCTGACTGAATAAATAAATAAATAACGTTAAAGGGTCAGTTCACACAAATCACGAAAAATCACCACAAAGGGTATTTACAGATTAAAATGAGAAAAATCGTGTTTTAATGTTAATTAATGTGAAAAGTCATACGTAATATCACATATATTAGGGTGGAAGTCACCTGTGTCATCATGTGTGTTAAGGTGGAAAATGACATTGAATTAGCCTACTTATCAATAAAAACTCTAATTATATGCTTCATTGTATTGCACAGTGTATTGACATTGGCGTAGCTACCTCATGTTAGCTAAGGCTCTAAGTTTTATGGAAACATTAACTTGTATTCTGTATTGTTTACCTTGGTGGTAACAGTGGAAGTTGTTTGGCCCTTTAAAACGAATACTAATGTTGTCATTTTGTGATAAAGTACACACTTTGACTACTCCCTAACTTGTTATTTAAAAAGTGACCTTCTGTTCACTTTCAGAATGCCAGGTTCGTAAAAGACAAACCTTAGAAAAATAAAGATGAACTATGAAAACATTTTTTGTAAATTGTGTGAACTGACACCCTTTTTGTGTGAATTCTGCATTGAACTTACAGTGAAAGCCTTCCAGTCACAGCTCGGTCTCCAGTGTGTCTGCAGTCAGTCCTTACCTCCCAACCTTTGTCATGTTGGCTACAGACGGAGGAGGGACCTCGGTCACAGCAGGGTAAAGCTTTAGGATTCAGTTGGCTACATTACAGTGGAAAGCTTTAGTGAAAAGAGAAGCACTTATAATCATTAAAGCATTGTTTCTCCTTGGTACTAGCAGACAGTTTCTACTCTCCTACATTTTTAAAACTTGTTTGTGGTGTTTTTTTATCTAGTAGTAGGCTCTTAAGGGCAAAATGTGAGTTCGGCTTCAAAAACTTCCAGCCATACATTCTCATTCACATCACTTCCTCAAAGACCATAACCTAAAAATCATTTTCATACCATCCTTACACATGAAACAAAAAACCTTAATTCATGTAATCAACTCTAATAATAATATCAACAATAAGAAAAAGCAAACATTTGCTTTGGCACATTTTCCTGTGCACAGCAGGAAGAACAACAGACTCAAATGAAAAGAGGCAGAGAAAGGAAATGGTTCCAAACAGAAGCTTAACCACTAAATACGCACTACAAAAATCACATTGACTTTTAGGTCTAAATCAGAAACACTTTTTGGTATTGTGTTGGTCTAACAGCTTCAGTGGTAGACGAGGAGAAAAGCCCTCGTCCTTTAATACTGTATTCTTTGAGGAAACCTAAAACACTCCCAAAGGGTTGAGGTGAACCTTGAGGAACATAACAGCTCGAGTGACAACACACTTAGTTAATGATATATTCGTTTAAAGCCTTTTTTTGTTTGGAACATTAACTATCGTAACATTGAATTGTTGTTTTGTTAGCGATGGTGAACAATGAGGATTGCACACAATTTAGCATCCAAGCTAACCATTGTTGGCTTTAACAAGTGACTATTTAAGCTTCTTAATGTGCTATAGCTACATCAAGCTAGCATGCAAAACGGATGTTAACAGTGCAATTTAGTAACCAGAGCAGCTAAATATGATGTGTACTCGTTTGAAGATAAGAAAGAAACATTAGCTAGCGAGCTAATATGGGTTGTTGATGAGTATACAGCTGTTGTGTTTTGTCAGACCTGTTTAATGGCTGTTGTAATAAAGCAGTGACAGCCGTTAAGGAAAATAAAGATACATTACACATTTCCTTTTTGGGCACTTGTTTTTCCCTTTAAAATACAACCATTCGACTCTTTGTTTAAACCACTCAGGTCAAAAAGCTACTTTTTGCGTTAGGTTTAAGGAAGAGGTTTCTTCTCACAGCTGCTGCCCTCAAGGTCCACCTTGTGTTAACCGTTCACACACTCGTGTAAATTATCACGCTCACAAGCATGATCCTGAGCTTTGGTTATGACGAAGTGCAAAGTTAAACCCTTGGAATGTTACATTTATACATAGTTTGTTAAAATACATAAATATTTGGCAAGAATTGAACTACTAAAAACAGAAAGCAAGTATTCCTTAAACAGCAGTAACAATATAGCAAGTATTTCAAAATATCTGACATCTCCATTTGGTTACTCTTCAAAAAGGTAAAAGTTAGAATCAACAAAACAAAGAGTTCCGTGGTGAAGGGGTGCGCCTGGAATGACCAAACAAAAGGTTATGAGAACATTACAAAGAAAACGCTAAGGAAACCATGAGACTTGTTTTGGTTTGGGTTACGTAAAGCACTTCATACACAGGTGACCCCTTTCAAATTGGAACAATCCAAACATTTAAGTAAATGTCTCTCTTAAAATAATTCTTTAAAGGAAAATAAGGAAAACCATCAAAATGTTTACATCTTTGGGTATCATTCAGCTTGGTTTTCAGAGAAGAACTTTTTGGATAGGCTGACGCTGGCCTTCAGGCGAGTGTCACCTTTAAAATTATTTGCTGCCAACTCAGTGTCATTGAGGTCTCAGGGTGACACATTTGGCACCTGGAGAGTTAACTTGGCAGCATGGCCTCAAACACTTTGTGGCTTTCTTTTCCATCAGGGTTGTGCAGAACAAGCAAGCATCATGTTGAACTTCCTCTAATGGACTAAAAGAAAGAAAGGAATGCTTTAAATGTTCTCGAGGCACTCTTTGAGGTTTATATGTTCCATGAGTTACTTCCTCTGCACACATAAGTCTTTGGAGATGGACACTGGAAAGCCATGTCGAGGTCAACGTTGATCAAGGAGGGAGCGCTGAAAGTTAAAGATTTCCAAAACTGGACCTGTAGATGGAAAGATGACATGGCTTGGACAGGAAGTGGTCAAGGCTCTGGTCGATCCCTGGAGCGGTAAGGCAGGGCTGTGGCGGTGGAGTTCAGGCCATGCCACGGTTATACACTCCCTGGAAGTCATCCTGAGCAGCACTCTCTGGACTAGTTGGCGACTGGCACAGTACACTGGCACTGGTGGAGGAAGTAGTTTCTGAATCGAAAGGGTTTCAGTAGTTTTTGGTTGAGGTAGGCTAGCAAAGGTAGCATTATCAGGCTAAAACCGGCCTGCACTATGGCTCAGACATTCCTGTCAGACTGAGGTAGCTTTCTTTGGAGGCGTGCAGCTTTTAGGGGGAAGAGGAATTGAGTAAACTGTTAACACGGTTCCTCTAAATGGCTCATACGGTGATAGACAATCACTTCCTATCACTTTCACTCTCATAAGGCGTTTGCAAAGGCCACTGTTTCTTCCATTTCTTACTGCAGAGGAACTGAAGGCAAAGAGTTCCGTCACCACAGACTAAGAATGGCTTCATTTGGGTTTTAAGACCACAACTCAACACGTCAGCTTACCAGGGGGATCTGAGGAATACTATATATTTTGGTTATGGAACAGACCCCTACTGGAAAAATGACATGTGTGTGTGGAGTACAAACTGAAGGAATGTGACAGACTGATCTGGCAATGCATTTTGAAGGCTTTTCTACATGCACATGAGAATGTGCACAGGCAATAAAGGCAATAAAGCTTTGGTTTGAGAGTTAGGGTTAGGGTTGGGGTTGGGGTTGGGGTTGGGGTTAGGGTTGGGGGTGGGGTTAGGGTTAGGGGTGGGGTGGCCAAGGACCAGCATGTCTCCTAGCTCTTTGAGAATGTTGTCACATTTTTGCAGAGACTAATGTAAGGTTTGAAGCAGCCGGTCATGGGGAAAGTTACCCTGACACTGGGCCCAGAGGGAGCTCATTGGTGGGATGCTAAGTGAGTAGAAGGGGGGGTATGGGTGTTGATATTAAAGACCAGTGTTAGCCAGTGTCTGTGCCAGGCAAACCTGAACCGTGCTGCTCGATGACCACCTGGTACTGCGCCGGACAGACCACCTGCTCAGGAAGAGAAGGAGCGAGGAGAGAACACAGACAGGAATCAGATACCACTGAAGTTTAGGAGGTTAACTGATACAGTGATTGGATCAAGAGGAAAAGGGTCTACCTGTGGCGGGGGCTCCACTTGGGGCCGGTGTGCTCCGTCTTTAGGGACCCCATTGTGTCCTGTGCTGTCCCTCGGTACAGACCAGTTGTCCTGAGCCCCTTTACTGCAGAACAGACTGTAAACAGGGTCCAGCTGTGAGTGCAGGTTCTGCTAACGCTACATTAGCATAGCTTAACACTCCTTCATAAAAGCTGCAGCATCTTGATGATCAATGAAGTAAGAGTCGCAATACTATCATTTAAAATAATCTGTTACAAGTCAAAGTAGTGCTTTCAAATTCTTACTTGAGTAAAAGCACAAAAGGCATCACAATATACAAAAAGTACCAAAAGTACTTGTTATGCCTAATGGTCCATTTCAGAATCATATATTAAAGAGTGTTTTATGATTACAGATGAACAAATGTGTTCATTCACAATATTTGCGTCCAAATTGTAGTAAAAGTTGAAGTATAAAGTAGCATACAATATAAACACACTCAGTTGCCTAAACATTTTACTAAAGAACAACACGTGAGTACATGTACTTCATTACATTTCACCGCTGACGGTAAACACGACTACATATCAGTGTGAAGTAAGCACAGCAGGACTGACCTGCGTCGGTACCCGAACAGCAGGAAGAGGACGCAGAAGATGATGCAGGCGGTGCCGATGTGGATGCCGATGACGATGCTGCCGAGTGAGGCCTCCCCCCCCCTGCACTGACACAGGCTGTTCTCTGCTGGACGGACACACACACACACACACGCACACGCACACGCACACGCACACGCACACGCACACACACACACACACACACACACACACACACACACACACACACACACACACACACACACACACACACACACACACACACACACACACACACACACACACACACACACACACACACACACACACACACACACACACAATGGGAAATATGAGCTCTTCAACTAGCAATCATACGACCCAGAAGTGTCAGCCAGGATGGAAAGAGCTTCAAACATTACCTTATCTCATTTAGTTTAGGAAACTATGGACAATTCTTTATGAAAGGAAAGGAGATAAGGCTGTCCCACAATTCCTTGTGGCGCACCATTTGGCTGTTCACTGAATCACCAATCTAAATATTCTGCATTTTACAACTTATGTCCTTCCATGGCAACATGCTTTGTTTTGGAGTTTAACATGATATTAAACCAAATACAATGTAAACGTATGTTTCCATGGTTTTTTCGAGTTGGTGCCTTCTGATTTACCCATGTTATCTAACTCAGATATGTCATACATTATTGTCTTATTTATTTTGGATAAAGTTTGTCATTTCTGGAGTTTGATGTCCTATTGCATACTTGGGATATAATATATCTGTTGTCTAATATCATGTATGCATCTTATATTGCAATAATTAAATTCAGTTCTTATCCTTCATATGTGTATTGTCTTGAAATCTCATTTTAAAGTAATATGTCTGTTCTTGATAAAGTCTCATTTGAACAGCTAAGCCAGGTTTAAAGGTGTGTATAGGTGTGGGTACTATGGGCTTCCTCGTTGAGACTCACCGGGGCTCGGGGCGCTCTTGGCCTCCTCTGCCAGAGACACCAGTCTCTTGGAGCCGTCGCTCTCCCCGTTCCCGTTGTAGGCCACCAAGTTCACTTCATACACTGCACCCGATTCTGAAACACAGCCACCTCTGAGTGAGTCAGCAGTTTGAGACCATGACTTATACCCATTAGATCAGCACACGAGGTCAAGGACGCTGGTTATTGAACATTGATGCAGAGCTTAGTCATAAAACCTGGAAAGTAGTTATCATTTTAGCAATACTGGTTACACCTTCCTAAAGTCGATGTTTTTCTCACATGTTTTTGGAAATAAGGTGGTTGCTAACAAGTGACTCAATGAAGCTACTTAATGTCATCACGCCGACCATTAGCCGCCTTTAGCTTCGCGGTGGTGACGTGAAGTCATGTGACTTTGATGAAGTTCCTTTATTACCCAACGTGAGCTTTTCACTTCTGCCAATTGCATTTGAGTTTCAAAAATCAGACAATGGTGTTCAAATTGTGAGATTATCCTGCTGAACAAAACGTGTAAGAATCACACACATGTGTTTGCCACATATATTATAATCTGCAACATACCAGAATCCAAGAAAGAAATGTCATTGCTTTTTGTTGAGGGAGCATTGCTAGATCCTGGGGTCGGCTTACAAAAACACATCATCACTGCACCATCGTTTCATTGCTCTGACTTTAACTGGTTTCATCCATAAGTGGTGCCATCTCATTTCCCAATTCAATCAGAGAAACAGCCTTTTGCATGTATTCCTAAATGCTCTGTATGGTGCCTGTTGGAGCACCTGCAGTCAGATATGAGCTCATGGGGTTACGACTCATGGCACATGACCTCAGCATCGAGGCCGTCAGAACCCCTATAAGGACCAATGATGATAGACAGAACCAAACTGCAGCTACACAGGGAGAAATATCTTCTCATGGCCATTTATAAATCATGATTATTTCCTTTTTATTTGTCTTGATTTAATAAAGGCAAGATTAGAAAAGCATTTTTAAAAGAAAATGAATTATATTGTGAAGGCAGACATGAGATCAAGCATATTGATCATTGATGGAAATGATAGACATGTTCAGCTGAACCGCTGTGTACTGACTGAAAACTCTCTACTCAAATTGTAGAAAGCTGTGGGACCCTTAAAGCTGCACTTCGTCACCCTGCTGGTTTCACACCCATTTGTGTCACAGAAAATGTAACCATCCTGTTAGACGGAGCAGCATAAAAGACAAACGTTCGGATACTTGTTTACAGTCCACATCTGACAATGAATAGACCTGTTAATGATAAAGGGAAAGCTCCACAGGAATAGAGCGGTGCAGGGATGATGTACCCGGAGGTAAGCTGCTGGTTCCCTCCACAGAAAGCAATGGGATCTCTGCACAGGGTTTAGGAAAACAGCTGGAAATAAGGTGTGTGGAAACGAACCTGTTTGATAAATGCACGTTTTGTTCAGCTGGATAATCTCCACATGTCTACCCTACTTTTTTCATGTTCTAATCATAAACCTAATCGCCAGAAGCTAAATGCTAACGTTATGCTATAGAGGAGCTACAGCAGGGTCGCTGCTTCAACGTCACGCCAACTTAAGATCCATATTCAAACACACAGACTCTAGATGGCACGAGTTGAAGCGTTTGAACACTTTGCAGGAGGCAGGGACTTGCTTTCAAGCTGAACAGGCCAAACAAACTTAGAGGAGTGTTTACGTGTTTGGCGTAATGACGTACAACGACCTCCATGGCTTCTGTAGTCCTATTCAGCCACTTGGTAACAACCATCGTTTCTCAGACACGTCAACTCTTCAGAAATCACCAGCGGGGTCACAGCTGATGGATTTAATGTCGGAGAACAAAACGTGATTTTAGTAGTTCCAGCTATTTTCCAAAACCCCATGGAGAAATCCCATTGGCTCTGAGATGAGGGAACAGGAAGTTGTCAAATGCTGACCCACTTCCTGTTTTAGGACTCGTCACTGCACCGCTCTATTGACAGTCACTGGTGTCTGTTCAAACGTCTCAGAGGTCTTGTATCCTTTGAAATAGAATCCAATAAAAGGAGCAGCTTAGTGCAGCTGATGTCTTGTATAATCATTCAACCATGTGTGTTGTTATGGTAACAGGCATTGAGCGTAGAGTTGTCAGGTAAACGAAGATGAGCGAGTAATAGATGCTGCTCAGACATGTGCATGACATCTTGGTAGAGACAGCAGGTAGAGAACATAGTGATGAACGTGAGCTGGAACAGAGGTTTACACTTAATTACTGTAACGTGCTGCAGCTGTGAGAGTGAGCACCAGGTGGTGCTGGTGCATTACATTATTATTAAGATAAGTGCAATAGGTTAAGGTTACATGACACAATAAGTAAAATCAACCATTAAGATACAAACTCAGAACAGCACACACACAAGTAAAATAGCTTTTTAACAAATCTTGAAAGCTAATGTAAAGTGCTGCTGCCTTGGCTTTGTTTAAGCCTCAGTCTAACAGGAGATGAGTAGACCTACTGGATCAGAGTCAGTGTTAGGTAGACACTCGCTCACACACACACACACACACACACACACACACACACACACACACACACACACACACACACACACACACACACACACACACACACACACACACACACACACACACACACACACACACACACACACACACACACACACACACACACACACACACACACACACACACACACACACACACACACACACACACACACACACACACACACACACTCACACACTCACCCAGCTCAGAGATGGTGTGGACATTGATGTGACAGGACAGCCGGATGGGCCCCTGGAAGTCAGCGTGGGGGACCCTGCGGTAGGACAGCCTGAAGCCCTCAGCCTTGCCGGCCTTGCTGGGCAGCTCCCAGAGAACCTGCACGGCCGTGGAGTTCACCACCTTGGTGAAGAAGGTGGGGGGGGTGGGCACTGAAGGGAGAGAGGAGAAGGAGAGGGAGGGGTGAGAGGGGAGCTGATAACAGTCGAGAACAAAGACAGCTGGAACTGTCCTCACAGGCTCTTTTACAGACTGATCCAGCAGCACGGCACCTGGGTTTGTTCTAACCTATTTGCTTCACTGTGGTGTGAAATAATACCAACAAAGAGAAAGCAATAATGGACCCCCTCTGTAGGGCTCGGCAATATATGGGTATTTTATGGATATCGTGATATGAGGCTAGGTACCTTCTTAGATGTCTGATACTGTAATATCGCACAAGTGTCCTTTCCTGTTAATGTAGCATGCAGCATGTGTAGGTACTTGTATTGCATTAGAACAGCATTTACTTCATTGGAAAACACTCTGATGCCGTATGGACTAGTTTTTGTTCTTACAATTTTTTCATTATGCCGTTTAAATTCTTGATTTAGTAAGTGAAATAGAGTTAGACACACTAAACATGTAGCATTTATTATTCATTCATTATACTCTCTTTGTGTTATTATTTAGTCCATGTGTGTCAGGTTCCTTGTTCTCACCGCCCCCTAGAGTTGTAGCCCCCACAGAGAGGGACTGCTGGCTGGCCCCCAGAGGAGAGTAGGCCTTCAGGTACAGGGAGTAGGTGGTGGCGGGCTCCAGGTTGGCCACGTCATGCTGGAAGGTTTCTTTACTGATGGCCTCCTGCAGCTCCAGGCTGTCCGGCTCTGAAGCACATACAGATTTGACTACTAAGTACAGATGGTGTGTTTCTGCACTTCTCCTGCTCTGATGGTGCTGACACTCACCTCCTATCTTGCGGATATGCAGGACGTATCCGATGATGCTGTCGGTGACGTTGGGGGGGGGCTGGATCCAGGAGATCTGCAGGCTGCTGGTGGTCAGTGGGCTGGCCTTCAGGCCCTGGGGGGCGCTGGGCAGGTCTTTGGGCTGTGCCACGGCCAGCCGGGCGCTGGCCTGGTTGGTGCCGGCACTGTTCTCTGCGATGCACTGGTAGATGGCCTCGTCCTCAGAACTGATCCGGGTCAGAGCCAGGGTGCTGCTCAGAACACAGAGAGTCAGTTCACTCCTGCTGCTGCTGCTGCTACTACTACTACTACTGCTACTGCTACTGCTGCTGCTGCTACTGCTACTACTCCTGCTACTGCTACTGCTGCTGCTGCTACTGCTACTGCTACTGCTACTACGGCTACTGCTACTGCTACTGCTACTGCTACTGCTACTGCTACTACTGCTACTGCTACTGCTACTGCTACTGCTGCTGCTGCTGCTGCTACTACCGCTACCGCTACCACTGCTACTGCTACTGCTACTGCTACTGCTGCTACTGCTACTTCCGCTACTGCTACTGCTACTACTGCTACTGCTGCTGCTGCTACTACCGCTACCACTGCTACTGCTACTGCTGCTACTTCCGCTACTGCTACTGCCGCTACTACTACTACTGCTACTGCTACTGCTACTGCTACTGCTACTGCTACTACTGCTACTACTACTGCTGCTGCTGCTACTACTCCTACTACTACTACTACTACTACTACTACTACTACTACTACTACTACTACTACTACTACTACTGCTGCTACTACTACTCCTACTACTACTCCTACTACTCCTACTACTACTCCTACTCCTACTACTACTACTACTACTACTACTACTACTACTACTACTACTACTACTACTACTACCTACTACTACTGCTACTGCTACTACTACTCTTACTACTACTACTGCTACTACTGCTACTACTGCTACTGCTACCACTGCTACTACTACTCCTACTACTACTACTACTACTACTACTACTGCTACTACTGCTACTACTACTACTGCTACTACTACTACTACTGCTATTGCTGCTGCTACTACTACTTAGGCTTATTGATATCCTCCACAACAGCTATATAAACACTACAAAACTGATTTTGACCATTTTAGCCAAAAGAAAGTGTATACTTTGGTGTTCGGGTCTGGGAAGACCCAGTAGAATTGTTGCGGGTGACTCGGGTTCAAATTTGGCCCAATCAAGATTCATCTTTGACTTTAGACACCCCTCCCCCTTCAGCCACCGTAACAATAATTGTTGGCAACATGCACCTGGTCTCCCCTCCCTCTGCCCCCCCGAACACATTGACCCGCGAACACCATGAACGGTAACAGCTTTCGAACACAACACAAGGGTTACGTCGTTTTAAAAGGGCTTTTTTGTTGCGAATATGATCTTAAACACACGATGGATTACAATAGGACCTAGGGAAGGGCTCATGCATTACGTTTTTTATCTTTACAGGACCCAGTATCAACATCTTGGTTTAATAACTCAGTTATTTAATTAAAAAATATTTTAAAAAATCTGCTTTCGAGTGTCCTGTTGATTGTTAGTGAGAAACCAACATCAATGATCAAATCAACACCAACACGTGTGTGTATGGTGCATGAAATATTTGAAAGCGAAACACATGGAGGCAACCAATATATTTGGGATTTAGGCTAATACAAATATTGTATTGATTCAATTTAACATGACATGTTTTGAAGAGCTCACTCTGATCACATTCTCTGTGCAGCGCTGCCACCACGCGGCACAGCTCTGAGATGCAGGACTACGTGAAGCTCTGCCGTCTGTGAGCAATGAAACATCTGAGGATACAACTGCTACCAGTTTAGAAGATATCTTTACACATGTGTATTTTCAGATTTTCGAAAACTATAAGATACATTTTCCACCTTTCATTCATTGAATACTATAGAATCTGTTTATGCCATCTTGTGAAAACAACTAAAGAATTGGGCACAACACAAATATTCTATGTTCAATATGTAACCAGTGCACCATTGAAAATGATACCTGTTGTTGTTGGTCAGCTTGACGTTGTTCCCGGTCACCAGCACCTTGCCGTTCTTCAGCCAGATGAGGTGGGGCTCCGGGACCCCCTGGGCCACGCAGGTGAACACAGCGCTGCCCCCTGCTGGTCGGGACACAGACTGCGGCCACTGCAGGAACTCAGGAGGAGCTGAGGAGACAAAGGGACATGAGACAAGGAGCAGAGTCACACACCATCACAATATACAACTAAAACAATCTTTGTTAACATAACTGAACCATACCAAAGGTTCATTATGTAGCTTAATTACACGACTGGTGCAGCCGTATCAATTCGCTCAAAGAATTCCGGTCCATTTTACTTCAGCTTTTGCCAAACATCACATTCGTTTTAACTCCATTGGAATATACAATGTTATACTTTTTATTTAAGAAAGTAGTTTAAAAAGTCCTGGTGGAGACAATTCATGAGAAATAGCTTTTGACTTACAACAATGGGATCTATATGGAACCTACACTTTAAATCCTTTCCTTCAGAAATACATTGAACATCAGTTAATCAATCTTTGTCACACACACACACACACACACACACACACACACACACACACACACACACACACACACACACACACACACACACACACACACACACACACACACACACACACACACACACACACACACACACACACACACACACACACACACACACACACACACACACACACACACACACACACACACACACACACACACACACACACACACACACACACACACACACACACTCTCTCTCAGCTGTCCAGATGCAGGGTGACTGCTCCTCCTGACCCCCCAGTTCAGACACAATGAACTGGGGGGTGCGGGGTGCTAGCCAACAAAGCCCCAAAGCCCCCCCAACGCTCAGCAGCTCAATCATCTTTTGACCTTAACAGCCTGTGTGACCCCCAGCCCCTAAATATGGGCTGAGGGGGTGTGTTTTAAGATGACCATTTCCATAAGACCTCTCCTCTCCCTGCAGCCAGGGGGTTCTTCATGATATCAGTATTGAGCAGCTCTCCCTTGAAAAAGAGATCAATGGTGTCAATGGGATTTATCTGTATAAATAAAGGTTTGAAATGAATCAGTCACAGCTCTCACAGCTATCCCATAAGGCTGAAGTGACGCGGTCACCCTGCAGGTGTGAGGTTGTTCACATGGTGGGGTGAAGAAGAGACGGTGCCAGCTGTGAGGTTATGTTGATAACATATCCAAAGCACTGTGTCGCTCCAAACATCAGGTTATGGAGGGGGGAAACACGTTATCCAGGTTCTCGGTGTTTGGAATGTATTGCTGCACATTGGAAGCACTCGCAGATGGAGAGCATCGAGACAAGGGCAGACCAATGAAGACCCATCACATCCAGGATTACAGACTGGGGCTAAGATGGCCGCTGCAGGCACAGCAAGACAGAGCTCATGTCACACGATATCAGTAACACATAACGTGATACATGAACTCGTTAGATAGTGTGTGTGGCGGCCATGTTTAATGTTGTTATCACGGTCATGCAGCTTTGGTCATGTGATGCTTTGATCTGGAGCACATTGACTCACAACTTGCAACGACGTTTCAGACTGTGTTTCCTTTGTTATCAGGTCTCTGTGTGTGTGTGTGTGTGTGTGTGTGTGTGTGTGTGTGTGTGGTCATTATCGTTGTCCCGTCACCGTTAGAAAGTGTCAGTCTGAGCGTCCGTCAGTGGATCCATACTATTGATCTGTGATTCTGTTGACCTTGTGGTTTACCCCCTCCCATACACACGTGTATCTCCTTTGTGTTTTCTTTGCAGCAGCCAATCACCTGCAGCAGCCAATCACCTGCAGCAGCCAATCACCTGCTCCTGTTCAGACAGGCACTGAACATAAACCCTTTACATACGTGAGCCATCCTGTGTCATGTCCTCATAGAACTGAACACATTTCTAACGCAGGCCAATAAAAGACTCTTTGCAGCTTATTGCAATAATATTCTAACTTCATTCAGATTTCGAGCCCATTTTCATCATCATTGTATTCTTTTTGAATGATTTGATTATTTCCAACACATTTGGGCGATACTGAATGTGTCCCAGCGTGTGATGCTCCATCTCTAGTGTGGGAAAGATTTTGTTGCATATTGAACGTGAGAAATGTTTTGAGGCGCTCAGCGGGATCTGCATGACAAAAGCTGTGCGGCTCATCTGGTGTGCAGAACAGGGAGGGGTGTAACACAGGAACCTCCAATATGGCCGTCCATCCTTTGTGTACCCCCTCCGAGGTGACACCCCGGCTGCCCTGACCCCTCCGCCGGGTCGCTATTCACCCCCAGTTTTCCCTAATTAACTCTGGGACCACACCCCCCCTCTCCACTTCCCTATCTGTCCATCCTGACTCCACCCCCTCCTCCCTCACCTCAACCGTTTCCACAGACAGTCCTCCTGTCGGGGGCAGGGGTCAGGGGTCAGGGTCACAGGTCATCAACCCCCCCCCCCATGCACCTTGCACCCAGCATTGACCATCTAGCTGTCTGACACTTCTTTGTCTCTTTGCTTGTTGTCTTCTCTGTCCCCTCGGCCTGACCATGACCATGGACACACACACACACACACACACACACACACACACACACACACACACCACACACACACACACACACACACACACACACACACACACACACACACACACACCACACACACACACACACACACACACACACACACACACACACACACACACACACACACACACACACACACACACACACACACACACACACACACACACACACACACACACACACACACACACACACACACACACACACACACACACACACACACACACACACACACACACACACACACACTTCAGATGGAAGCTAAGGTTCACCATACTGTGACTCAGCACAAGTCACTTTTTGCCAAGATATGGAAACCTATTTCTAAATGTATCAAAATGTAAACACTTGTTTGATACATTTGAACATTTCTCTGTTCTTCTTCTACACGACTAAATAAGAGTGCGTTCCAGTTGGAAGGGCGCAGGATCCGCATCACAGGGACAACACACACATTATGTCACACTCTCGTATACAGGGCGTTTGTGCTGCCTTCACTTTGGGTCAGAACCATTTGAAATGTGCTCGGCTCGTTATGTCTAAAGGAACAGGACCAACAGCATGGTGTGTAGAACTTAACTTAAGCACTTTGCGTTTCTCAGTCTTTGTGAAACCTGTTCTTATTCTGCCATCACATGTCATGAAAGCAGTCTCCCTTTTCTCTGTGACTACGACTCCTTCCTGCACTTTCAGAAGCTTCACTTCACAGCATCTCAGCGACACTGAGCTGAGTGCAACATGCTTTATCTGGGACACACCGTCTGCATATGAAGAGTGAGCTGATCTCCACTCGTACTCACAGAGCAGGATTCAGTCAAACGAGATTACAGCTTCATGTAATCTCAGCTCGCACTAATGCAGTGTTTGTAATCATGTCATTTTGGAGGCAGCATGCAGAACCAGAGCTGTGTGCTGTCTCCATGAAACTGATCAATACATGCATGCATATATTAGAGATCAGCCCCTTCTCCCTTCCTCTGTGTTAGAGGGGGCTGGTATTGATTGATCCGCTGAGAGGGTCTGATGCAGCAGCGTTGTTAGTGCTGCTGCATCACTTTCACTTAAGTGCGGTTTTTTGTTGCTACATTTAAATGTTGTTCCTGCATTCCGCTGCCGATAGTCTGCACTTTGCAAAGTGTGAACTACAGAGCCAAACTCAATATTGTCAGATTTCTTTATATGTGATCTCTTCCTGTGACCGTCATGTCTTTATCTGCAGCTGGGCATGTGGACTCTCTCAGCTGAGGACATGCAGGAGAGATATGAAAACAAGCCAGCACCTACATTAGAAATATCAGTCTGAAGTATTCAAAGTACACAACATAGTGGGTACAATAAAATGATGCTAATAGGGCATTATATAGATGTGTTGGTGCTAGACTCATTCTGGGGTCTAATGGTGCTTTTCCGCTGCAGCACGTATCACGGTTTAAGCGGGCCGGGCCAAACCAGGCCCGGCCCCGCTTAAACCGTTAAGTAACAAATATTAACCATGGTAACAAATATTTCCCATGCTATAAGAAAGTTACTTGTTAACAAAGTGCCTTGCATGTGAGTTAGTATAACTTGTCTAGTGATGTCTAGTAAGGAGCTCTAGAAGAAGAACACTAAAGCAGTATATCTTTATGGCCAGGTACAGGCACATAACTGGTACGCAGGTACGCATGCGCTGCAACAATCTGAAATGCGTACCGTCACTTGTGTCACAAAGCGCATTTGAGTACCGACGTAGCCTACTTGTGAAGCTCTTCCAGAAGGCGGTTAGATCACCGGACGACGGAGTCATCACCGGTTAGATCACCCCTGTTTATGGCCTCACCTTGTACCACGAGTCGACCGAGGGCAGTACGCCTCATCCTGGTGCCGGGCCGATTGGCAGCACACACATACACCCCGGAGTGCTGCAGGGAAACATCTGAGATCATCAGGTTCCCCGTTCCCAGGACCTGGATCCCCTCCACCCCGATGGAGCGCCCGTCTGATGGAGACACCAACGATGTTTGTTTAATAAAACTTAAAACAAGCTGTTATTACCTAATCTTCCACACTCTATCATACATGTCCAATGGTACCTAGCCTGCTCCAGGAAACAATGGGCCTGGGGTTTCCTGAGGCGATGCACTCCAAGATGGCCGTCTGATGGACAGTGATGGTCAGATTCTGGGGTCCGGACAGGATGAACGGCTCTTTGTAGGTTCGGGGAGCCCCACCTGGAATATAGGGAAAACAAAGAGTGAATACAGAGAATTCAGTTAAGGAATCTTTGTTGACTGTTGGACAGGAATATCTGAAGTTGTACTGACAATACATTCTAAGATGTATTGCAGTGTTACACAGTGTACTTTTACTGTTTATTACTTGATTCTGATTGGTCAATTTGGATATTTAGTGAACTGCTCTTTTTTCGATAATAGACTGTTGCTAAGGACGCTCTGATCACGGGACTATGTGCAGTTATATCAATATCAATACATTTTTCTTTCTCAGAAAACACCATGGAATACTTTGGATTCATGATGGCTAAACTGTCCCCAGAAAAAGAAAAGAAAAAGAGAAGAAGAGGTGGAAAGAGGTTAAAAGACAGAGAGTGCTGGACAACAACAAAAAGAAGACAGACAGGAAGTAAACACTAAAGGGAACAGCAGAAGAAGACAGACAGACAGGAAGTAAACACTAAAGGGAACAGCAGAAGAAGACAGACAGGAAGTGAACACTAAAGGGAATAGCAGAAGAAGACAGACAGACAGGAAGTAAACACTAAAGGGAACAGCAGAAGAAGACAGACAGGAAGTAAGCACTAACGGGAACAGCAGAAGAAGACCAATAGGAAGTAAACACTAAAGGGAACAGCAGAAGACCACAGACAGGAAGTAAACTCTATGGGCACACTGTATGGGCTCTGGCTGTGATTGAGACTGGTTCATGGAGAAGAGCTAACCCTATATTATCCCTTAAGTGAAGATAACTCCATTTATATGTACATAGAAACGTTAAATATATCCTTACAAGTACAGAGCCAGAGGGAATAGAACTCTTTATCCTTGGTCACTCCACACATTCTTAACTTAACAAGTCTATCATGCTTCATGTGTGTCCACCCACCAGTGATGTTGAGCATGGCCTCGTGGCTGTAGCGGGTGTTAGCTATGTTGGTGGCAACACAGCGGAACACTCCGGCATCCTGCTGCCTCACGCCTGACACCTGAAGAACACCCATGGGCAGGAGAGTGTATCTGTGTAGGGAGAGGTGGGCAGGCAGGTGAGGCACAGGAAACACATTTGTATAGTTATGTTTTGTACTTGAATACACTAATGTGGTGTAACACAATGTAACACAGGACACCTGTTACAGCACGGTGTTGTCTTGATCTTGCTTTTTGTGCTCCCTCATTTAGTTGCACAACACTCTCTTTGTGTCATGTCTTGTTTCACTTTCTGTCTTGGTTGTTTCCTAGAGTTTGGTGATGGTTTGCCCCGCCCTAATTCGTATATATGTACTTTATGACACATGTTGACATGTTCAAAGATTGTAGGTTTAACACTAACCCCTGATAAATTATATGAATAAACAGACCATAATTACCAACCATGTCCTATCAAATTGGAGATAAAGGTTCCCACTATTTAATAAGGTTTGAAATCCTTCATGCACCATTCAATCCGAACCTTAAAAGTAGAGTTTTATTTCATATAATGTACAATAAAAGGTCTTAAACTTAACGTATCAGCGATCTTGTACATGTCTGTTCTTGTCTTTGGCCTAGTTGTATTTGAGTGTGCACAGTAGCAGGAGAAGCAGCAGCTGTCATGGTTCTACCTGTTGTCGGTGGTGTTGAGGGCATCTCGGTCCCTCTCCCAGCTGATGTTGGCCTCAGGAACCCCGTTGATCTGGCACTGGAAGCGAGCTACGCCTCCATCGTCCACAGACATGGACAGAGGGTGGGTGTGGAACTTGGGAAGAGCTGCAGGGCAACACACACAGTCCAGTCCAATGAGCCGGATACTCGACACACTGACAGGACATTCTATCAGGTCAGATGGGTGGACCACTCTCGTGACTACCCTTAGTTCTCCCATAACAACTGTTTATGTCTTTAGTGTAATGTCTGTAACGCAGGTTAACAGGGGAAACAGATGACATGTAACGAGAAGATGTAATCAGGATACACACGTAGTTATCAGATTACTGTTACATTTTTCAAAAATAGAGATTGCTAGCAGGATTACAGCGTTTCAATACATTTTAAAATGAAGATGGATATGTTATACATAGACTTCCTGAAGGAATGTTCTTTATGGTTTATATTTAGGCTACTTCAATTCTTCTTTCTTTCTTTCTTTTGTTAATGCAGTAGGTGACACCAGGTAATGCAGTCTATGCTTTTGATGAGTGTATTAAGCCTAAACAGCATGTGGAAAGTACATCTCCGATATGAAACATCTTGCTTTCTTCTTTTCTAACGTTACTTTGTCGCATAGAGCTAAAAACATCTATTTGTCATTTTTTATTATTATCTTGCATTCGATATTGAAGTTATCCAAAAGTAACTGAAAGTAATCAGGTTACATTACTTTATATTTTGATACATCTTTGGACATGTAACTAGTTACTGTAACGGTTTACATTTGTAAAGTAACCCTCCCAACCCTGGTCTTATGTAGCTTTAGAGGATGAGTCAGAACTCATGTAGCATTCTGCACACACACACACACACACACACACACACACACACACACACACACACACACACACACACACACACACACACACACACACACACACACACACACACACACACACACACACCACACACACACACACACCACACACACACACACACACACACACACACACACACACACACACACACACACACACACACACACACACACACTACACACACACACACACACACGGACACACACACACACACACACTACACACACACACACACACACCACACACACACACACACACACACACACACACACTACACACACACACACACACACACACACACACACACACACACACACACACACACACACACACACACACACACACACACACACACACACACACACACACACACACACACACACACACACACACACACACACACACACACACACACACACACACACACACACACACACACACACACACACACACACACACACACACACACACACACACACACACACACACACACACACACACACACACACACACACACACACACACACACACACACACACACACACACACACACACACACACACACACACACCATGTATACATCACTCCAGGGGACATTACATTGACTTACATGCATTTCCTGGAGACTTATCCTAACCTTAACCATAACCAACACATGCCTAACCCTTAACCTTACCCTTACCCTTAACCTTACCCTAACCCTAACCCTAACCCTAAACCTAACCAAGTCTTCACCCTAACATTAATGATTCCCCTCATGGGGACCTCCATTTTGTCCCCATAAGGGAGGCGAGTCCCCACACGTGACTATGTAAACAGATTTTCATGACCTGCTGGCCTTAATCAATAAGGTGTGTACAATAGAGGAGTGTTCTGCAAGTGAGACAGCAGCACCATGGCAACTCATTGCATTGAAGTAAGACCACCTCAAGATACCCATAAGTCTCCAGGGTGAACCATAAACCACACAAAGTGTTATGGTGTGATGAAGGGAGTGGGGGTAGGCAGCAAAAGGTTGTATGCAGTGCAGGTGTGTGTGTGTGTGTGTGTGTGTGTGTGTGTGTGTGTGTGTGTGTGTGTGTGTGTGTGTGTGTGTGTGTTGAGCACATGTAGGCGAGTACAGTAATGTAGATCTACATGTGCTGGTCAGTGTAATTGATAGTTGTTCATAATGAGAGCTGGTATGTTGGCTGAGGGGTTTGTAACCAGGCGCCTGTTCCTCTGACAACAGAGCATTAAAGAGCCGGGGGGGCTTTGGCTTCTAAGTATGATGCAGAGGTGTGCACCGTGTGAAGCATCATTTATAACCAGGACTATTGGATGTGTGGACAGGAAAAAGGCAGCATGCGGCGACTATCTGTGGGACATCGCCCTGCTTTAGGGTTCGGCCCGTGGGGAATGAAGGTATTTGTATATTAAAATACGTCAGGAATTTTCTTTTTGGTTATTTAATAAATACAATCTACCTGCTATCCTGCATCCATAAAACAAGAACCCTGAACACAGCAAGGACGGTGTGATGTTCAAGTTAGCAGGACTAGAGAGTGACCAATGACTGTTACATCACTGCAGTGAAGGTCACTATTATGGGCCATCGGCCAGGGAGGGGCTTGGGGGTACTTCAGCTCCCCTAGCATAGCCATAGCGTCCCTACCATCACCCCCAAGAAAGCTCTGTGGTTTATTTATAACATTAACATGTATGAATCAGAGCATGTGTGCTGCAGGGGGTGCCCTAGGAACACATGTTGTATCCAGAGGTGTCTGTGCAGGCTGGTCTGTGAGCCGTGTCTCTCCCTTCAGCTCAGTGTGCCACCTTGTGTTTCACACAGAGGGCCATTGCAACAGGTGTACTGCTACTGTTGGTTACTCGTCCCTGTTGTGTGACTGTTTCTCCTTTTAGCCGCCTCTTGCTGATGTAAAGCGTCTTTGGGTTTCATGAAAGGCATCATATAAATCTGATCATTATTGTAACTGCGTAGCTGTGTGCTCGTGTCTGTCAGTGGTGTTGCAGAACACATTGGGTGGTGGTGGACTGGACATTAGTGGAAACCCTACATTCCAGAGCACTGAAAACTCAAGCGACCCCACAGCACCAGCAGGGACTAGCTTTGTCCTGGCCAGTGGGGTGTCACCTTTGGACCAGTATCAGCAATGTGATCACCTGGTGGCTGACTGGCTGCTTGGAAGTCTGTTAAATGACTACTAAAACTCCAAAGACGTCCCGAGGAATGTGTGCTGTGTCTGAGACAGAGACTATGAAGAAACACCTATCCGGCAGTGGCTCAGTCAAGGGGCTTGGACTGGGAGCTGTACGGTCGCCGGTTCAAGTCCCCGACCAGACCTACACAAATATGGAGTGTGGACTGCTACTTGGAGAGGTCCCAGTTCACCTCCTGCCCTGCCGTGGTGCCCTTGAGCAAGGCACCGGACATCCCCCTTCCCCCATTGCTCCCCCTGTACACTAGCTGCCCTGCTCCTAGTGCTGGACTCCTGGTGCTGGGTGGGTTCAAAGCAGAGGCCACATGTCACTGTGTGCTCTGCATGTGTGACCATTAAAGAGGGTTCATCCCTCCCTATCCTTCTCTGTGCGTGTGAACCAGAAGAGAATGTGCACACCGGCTACATGGAGCTGCCTTTTGTTGTGTCTCGTCAAATGTGTTGGTTGTGTTCATGTATTGTGTCTGTCATTTCCTGTTTTATTTGTATTTACCTCTTGTCTTTCGTTTCAGGCCCTGTGTCTCCCTCCCCTTGTGTGTGTTCCCCACCTTCATCAGCGTCTGCCCCGCCCCTGGTTGTCTCCACCTGTCCCCACTCACCTCATGTTTAAATAGTCCTGTCTCTCCCCTGGTTGTCTCCACCTGTCCCCACTCACCTCATGTTTAAATAGTCCTGTCTCTCCCCTGGTTGTCTCCACCTGTCCCCACTCACCTCTTGTTTAAATAGTCCTGTATCTCCCCTGGTTGTCTCCACCTGTCCCCACTCACCTCTTGTTTAAATAGTCCTGTCTCTCCCCTGGTTGTCTCCACCTGTCCCCACTCACCTCATGTTTAAATAGTCCTGTCTCTCCCCTGGTTGTCTCTACCTGTCCCCACTCACCTCTTGTTTAAATAGTCCTGTCTCTCCCCTGGTTGTCTCCACCTGTCCCCACTCACCTCATGTTTAAATAGTCCTGTCTCTCCCCTGGTTGTCTCCACCTGTCCCCCACTCACCTCATGTTTAAATAGTCCTGTCTCTCCCCTGGTTGTCTCCACCTGTCCCCACTCACCTCATGTTTAAATAGTCCTGTCTCTCCCCTGGTTGTCTCCACCTGTCCCCACTCACCTCATGTTTAAATAGTCCTGTCTCTCCCCTGGTTGTCTCCACCTGTCCCCACTCACCTCATGTTTAAATAGTCCTGTCTCTCCCCTGGTTGTCCCCACCTGTCCCCACTCACCTCTTGTTTAAATAGTCCTGTCTCTCCCCTGGTTGTCTCCACCTGTCCCCACTCACCTCATGTTTAAATAGTCCTGTCTCTCCCCTGGTTGTCTCCACCTGTCCTCACTCACCTCATGTTTAAATAGTCCTGTCTCTCCCCTGGTTGTCTCCACCTGTCCTCACTCACCTCATGTTTAAATAGTCCTGTCTCTCCCCTGGTTGTCTCCACCTGTCCTCACTCACCTCATGTTTAAATAGTCCTGTCTCTCCCCTGGTTGTCTCCACCTGTCCCCACTCACCTCATGTTTAAATAGTCCTGTCTCTCCCCTGGTTGTCTCCACCTGTCCCCACTCACCTCATGTTTAAATAGTCCTGTCTCTCCCCTGGTTGTCCCCACCTGTCCCCACTCACCTCTTGTTTAAATAGTCCTGTCTCTCCCCTGGTTGTCTCTACCTGTCCCCACTCACCTCATGTTTAAATAGTCCTGTCTCTCCCCTGATTGTCTCCACCTGTCCCCACTCACCTCATGTTTAAATAGTCCTGTCTCTCCCCTGGTTGTCTCCACCTGTCCTCACTCACCTCATGTTTAAATAGTCCTGTCTCTCCCCTGATTGTCTCCACCTGTCCCCACTCACCTCATGTTTAAATAGTCCTGTCTCTCCCCTGGTTGTCTCCACCTGTCCCCACTCACCTCATGTTTAAATAGTCCTGTCTCTCCCCTGGTTGTCTCCACCTGTCCCCACTCACCTCATGTTTAAATAGTCCTGTCTCTCCCCTGGTTGTCTCCACCTGTCCCCACTCACCTCATGTTTAAATAGTCCTGTCTCTCCCCTGGTTGTCTCCACCTGTCCCCACTCACCTCATGTTTAAATAGTCCTGTCTCTCCCCTGTCCTGTGTCAGTTCGTCTTGTTTGTTTCCCCGAACGGTCGTGCCAAGCCTCAGCTCAGAAAGGATCGCTTTCTCTCGTGTCAGGTTTTGTTATTTTGTTTATTTTGTTGGCTTAAGTTTTTATGAAGTCCTCTTTTTGTTATGCTAGTTGTTTCCTCCTTGTGAGCGCTTGTTGTTATCTCCTCCACCCACTCTGCTAAGAGGGATGACCTGATCTGTGATAATAAATATACTTTCTGTTATATTCAACACTCTGTCTCTGGGTCGTGCGTTTGGGTTCATCAGTCGAGGTGCTGACACTTTCCTTCTCAGGTTCTCTTCATGCAAGAGCTAGCCTGGGAATGTGATTTGATGGTTACTGTCATTGCAACAACATTGCAAAAAACAATCGCTGGTCAAGAACATGTTGTGTGAAATGAAATATTAATTGTATGACTTCAAACACTTACATGCCAAGTGGACCTTGGCCTTGCGGCTGACGATCATGCCGTAGCGGTTCTGAGCGGCGCACTCGTACTCGCCCATGTCCGCGTCGCTTCCCTCTCTGCGTTTCTGGAAGCTCTGGATGAACAGCGTGCCATTGGCCAGCACCTGGAGCCGCTGGCTGGCGGGGAAAGGAACCCCGTTTCTTCGCCACGTCACCATGATGGGCTCCTCGCCCGTCACCCCACAGTCCAGCAGGAGTGGGCGGTCCCTCACTGCGATCACATCGCTGGGCTCCAGCAGGAAGGACAGCTCTGAGGCCAGACACACATCTGAGGGGGGAGAAGAATGATCAGAGAGGGAGACACTGGATGATACATGTCTGCTTACTTGACCGTCCAGAGTCCGGAGTCCAGAGTCCAGAGTCCAGAGTCCAGAGTCCAGAGTCCAGAGTCCAGAGTCCGGAGTCCGGAGTCCGGAGTCCGGAGTCCAGAGTCCAGAGTCCAGAGTCCAGAGTCCGGAGTCCGGAGTCCGGAGTCCGGAGTCCGGAGTCCGGAGTCCGGAGTCCAGAGTCCAGAGTCCAGAGTCCAGAGTCCAGAGTCCGGAGTCCAGAGTCCAGAGTCCAGAGTCCAGAGTCATATTCAAACCCACTAATGTAATCAGCCTCATGCTCCCTTTAAACCTTCCGGAACATTAGGGAGTGATGGAAGGCGCATTAAAGACCAAGACCTTCATCTCTTAGAATTGAAAAACTTTTAGAAATTGAAACGTTGACTTTAATTAAATGTATTATTTCAACAGATCACTTTAATATTAGGGTAGGTGATAGCAATAATATTAAGTTGAACCACTTTGTATTTATGCTTTCAACTAACCTAATACCATGATGTGTAATCTGTTGACATTATACATTTAATTCAAGTTAATATCTCAGTCTTTTCAGTGTATCTTGAGATGACTAACAGTATAACCTATTTGCAGAGATGGGGACTCGAGTCTGCGACTCGGACTCGAGTCGCACTTAAGTCGCACACACAGAGACTTGAGACTTGACTTGGACTCGTGACCAAAAGACTTCAGACTCGACTTGGACTCGTGTGTTGGGACTCGTGAACAATCATTGTGTTTTCTATGTTTGGCGTATTAAAGGTGGGGTAGGTACATTTGAGAGAAACCGGCTCGAGATCGCTAGAATTTCAAAATACACAACCGGAGATAATCTGCTAGAGGCTGCTACTTCCTTATAGAGCCCCTCCTCCAACACACACGAACGCGCACATGACCAATGAGGGCACGAGATCAGTTTGTGCCCAGATGGAAGGCTGACAGGCAGGTAGGCCATCCAGTTATTTTAGCCGGGCTCATTACGCAGACGTGCGCGCCTCTGTTACTACCTCGTAGTAACACAATGGCGACCGGCGGCACACCTGCGGCTGTACCGCTTGTAATTAAGTTCAACTACAAACACTTCTAACAAAACGCCGGCGGCACCAACAGAAGGAGCGCACACTGCAAAGTCTGCAATATCAAAATCAAGGATGCTGGCGCAACAACGTCGGATTTCATCAGGCACTTGGAAACTCACCCGGAGAGGTCAGTCACATTAACGCATATGGACGGTTAGCAAACATGTTTAGCTCAGCATCAGCTGTGTAATGCTAACTTAGCTTGCTGCTAGCTTTGTAACTGAATATTTGAAAAGATTATTGAATTGCTTGCTTACTGATTTCTGATTCTGAAGTGTTTTGCTTATAAGTTGTTTGCATTTAGCTAAAGTGTGATGTTTTTCCTCATATTGCAATAGCCTGTTTAAAGTGATCATATAACAAACAACTAGTCAGTACTGATACTGTATGCTAATAGATATAGGAGTGATAATGTCTTAGATATAGCTGTGCAGTATTCTTAACAGACTGGATAGCAGCAGACAATAGAAGGCTGATTACAACCAGAAGAGACATGAGACTTTTATGTTTTAGAGACTTGAGACTTGACTTGGACTCGTGACCAAAGACTTGAGACTTGACTTGGACTTGCAAAAAAAGACTTGTGAACATCTCTGCCTATTTGTCCTGCACACACACACAACTATACAACACACATGTACTGTAGATGTCGTCATGGATCAACTTGAGTTCCCTTACAGTATGCAGAGACCCAGGAGTCTGCCGTAACACAGCATTAAGCTCTACACTTGTTGCATTGGCTGTTTGTGCACACACTCGTTGAATCCCAGCTGAAGAAACCCATCTGTGAGAACAGCGTGACTTTCTGCTGGAACGCAGCACGAGTTGTTCCTGGAACAGAATCTTCTGACTGCGGGACGAATGAGTTGAACGGCGTTGGGAGGATTTGGTCTCTAATGGGACATTGTACCTATCTTTCATCCCAACGCACAATCATCTTATGGTTCCAGAGACAGCAGCACAAGAGGGGGCTTCTCTGTGGGACGCCGAGCCCCAGAGAAGCCCCTCCTAACGGCTTGAAGACCCTCACTCTGCAGCGGGAGCGGTCTCACTGATTGATAGTGCACTTGGTGTTGCGGCTGCACTGCTTTAGGAAAGGCGAGCCACAATGGAGGCTGGATGCCAGAGAGCCAACCAGCCAGAGAGGGCGACAACAATACCCGAGCGGGGGGAGAACACTGGCCAGGGTCAAGTTAGGAGACCCTCATTGAAGCGGGCCGAGTGTGACAATAGTGTTGTGACTATGCTGATTTGCACCTCTCCCACAGCAACCTCTGTACAAACTCCAGTCAGCCACCATGCACCCAAGGGCACCATCTGCCCCTTCTAATGCATCCCTCCACCCCCCGCCTTTCCCATCCTTTCAGACCCATCTCCGAGGTGACTTTCCCATGCCACCAGAGCCCTCTGCCTCACCCTGGTCCCCTCCCCTGTGTGACCTTGGTGACATTTGCAGTCTACGTCTTTTTTGGTGGTAATGTCCTCGTATGCAAAGCGAGCCCTTGATAAAGCCGCTTTCCTCCCCAGCTGTAAGGCAGTGACAATGCCCGTTGCACTTGAACCTGCACAACTCCTAATCAATGTCAGCCTGCAGTTCTGCATGTGTTTACCCCCGGCCGGTCCACTCAACGTGCGCTGTCTCACACACAGACTTGCAGCTGAACTTGGGCCCCGCGTGTCTGTTTCTAGTGACAGTCCTTTTCACTCTGAAGGCTTGTTGCTGATACAATGAACACATCAGTACACATTTCTTTTATCATTGATTTTAAATCTTTCTTCAAAACCAAAAAAACGAGTCTCACTTAGTTTAGTGGTGAACATGCAGATGCCACCAAGTTTGAAAAAGCAGCAGAAAACTGTCTCTGGGATTTCAGCCTCTACACCAACACACCAGGCTTTACACCGAGATAGTACAGAACACATCTCAACAGAACATGACTTTCCAGAGTCCTGGCACTGATTGGAGAAGGCAGTATCAAGGACACTGATTCGAGAAACAGATGCCACTGTTACGTTTTTTTAAATGTTATGTTTCAATGGTATCTCCAAACTTGGACAAGTTGGACCAAAACATGTTCCATAAATAAAGACATCTTAAATGCCAGAGTGTGAGGACAATGTGACTTTTTGTTCTTTGTTAGAACTGCTCAAATATCTTCCACATTAGCTACCTTTAACATAACCCCTTCCTGCTGGCTGAACACAAGCAGGGGTGTGGACTGATGGGACATTCCATTACCACAAAGTCACACGTTTTAACATGACAGTGTCGTATGCATGTTCTCTTATAAAACACAGCCTTCCACACAGCTTGGACACACAGCAGAACTGCCCCCCCTTCATGATCTCTGCCATCGTCCTGACATTTAGATTTGAGCATCTGCCTTATTCCCAATGAGAGATCTTCCACCAGCAGATGCAGCCAGCAGCAGAGAGGATGCTGCTTCTGGGCTGATATACCCCCCCCCCCCGAGCCTCCCTTCCCTCGGGCCTGGTAATGACATGCAGGACTCCCAAGGGGGAACCTGCGCTGCGCTCCGTGGCCACGGTCATTGGAAACAGGGTGTTGCAGCCTGTGAGGCCGTGAGGCCGAGCAGAGCCAGTATTTAAACAAGTTATGTCATAGTCGACTATTTCAAGGCAGTGCTCTCTAACATTAAGATGACCGTTTCATATCTGTCTCTGTTTTCTTCTTATCGACCAACCCCCATTCTCCAAGTCAGTCGCAGGGCGAGAACTCACCGCACGATGAACTGCTTGATTATAACGTTTATATTGCTTGTTGTTTAGATATTGTCTTGTAAAAGAAGTCACAACTCAAGATGTGCTACACTGAAACAACTTGAACATTGACTTCAATTCGATGTTTTACGTGCATTACGTTGAACTTAATAATATTGCTTTCAACTATCCTAATACATTCATGTGACATCTGTTGACATAAAACATTGAATTAAAGTTAACGGTTCAGTTTGTTCAGTGTATCAGAGAAACCCAAGACATGAAGCAACATACTGAGAGGATGTATAACATCTGCATATACTGTATGAAGGGTGCTAGAAGACAGCCTTGAGGCACTTCAGACTAGTTAAATGTTGCCTAGTTCCCACAAGCTGACTCTCTGAGGCGGGTTAGCAGCGCAGCGTTGAGAGGGCACTATTTTCAATATAGATGGCTGGGACCATAATGAGATTTATTTAAGTGTGGGGGATGACCAGCAACCCCCACACTTGCACCCTGTGTTTGGAACCCCTCCCCCTCAGGGGTCATGAGTCAGAGGTGAGGAGGGTGGATTTGCAGATGAGGGGGGGGGGGGGGTGGCAGCCTGAGCGACTCTCTCAGCCTCCACTGCTCTTGTTCAGCTGGAATGAAGTTCACAGATCTCTGCCCCCCCCCCCCCATGACAAGAGACAGGGAAAGTGAAGGCAGTCCTGAGATCCGTGCACTCATTTATTTTCCTCTTCCCGCTCTCTCCCTCGCTTCCAAAGGCACATTTGGAGGGCTAAATAGATTTGAGCTGTGACAAGAATGGAAATAAGAAATATTAAGTTAAGGGTGATTAGTGGTTTAACAGTTGGGTTGGACTTGCAGCTTCATATTGAATGGTTTCAATCTTGAGACATACCATTAACATGTTTGATTCATGGGTTTAATATGAACAAATCAGAGAAGATTAAAGTCACAACATGAAAACAATATATATATTTTGTAATATTTCCCTCTGTTATTTCCCCTTGCCTGTGTTTCTATATTATATCTGTTTCACAAGAGGATGCAGTTCAACAGTGAATGTGAAGATGGAGATCTGAACTAAAAGGCGGAACATGTAGGCAGCCGGGCCAGCTGTGATCTGGCCTTGATCTTCATCCTTTGTCCTCCTCATGGGAGTGAAACTCTCACACGATTGTAGTGGCTTAGGGTTAGGGTTAGGGTTAGGCTGTGGCGGGCTTACCCAGGCCTTTTGGTCATTTTGTCATATGCCAAGTTCAATGTCCAAACGCTATCTCCCTAGCTTATTTCTGTTAGGGCAGCTTGAACTATTCATTTACTTTTTCAACAACTCAACGGAACTACTGTGGAGAAAATTGGTTTCCAAATAGTAGAGGTAGTCTTTTTATATTTCCAGTGTTAAATGACCTACATTTTGGTGTAAAAACCTTATTTTAAACCTTCTTCCTGAAAAACCTTTTTTATACCAGTTGAACAAACGGAGTCAAAACTGCAGTTTGTTAAGTGGCCACTTAATGTTGGCTCCTAAAGCTAATCCTCAAAGACCCTCATGGTAAAATGCCCAACTTCACAGCAGAGATACACACGGTTACAGACAAATGCCCAACATCTTTTCTCAATGTCTTTTCCTTGAGGAGTATGTAAACCAGTGTGAGGTCAAGGATGTGATGGTGACTTCATCAGGAAGAGACTGCAATGCTAAGATGCCGCATGGTGCATCCTTTAAATGCTGCTGCAGCACAGCATTGTGGGAGAGCATTGTCTGTCCCTTGGTAACAGATGTTTACAGTGTATCTCAGTGAGGGAGGTGAGAAGGGAAGCATTGAGTTATCGCTGCCTAGCATTTAGCTTCCAAGCCCTACTCGAAGCGTTGTCTCAGAATTTAACTTTATTTTGTAATTAGCTCTACTGTGAAATATACCAGATTTATATCATAAAATATGAAGAGTGGCAGTGTACATTATTTTAATAATATAGGCCTAATGCAGTTTGAAATCAGACTTCCTACAGCAACTTCTCAATCTCACTTTCCTGACCTATTGATGACTGGTTACCTGCATAAACTGATATGGGGCCCTGGGGCCCTGGGGCCCTGGGATAGGGGTGCCCCATCTGCATTTGGGGATTGATTTAGTAATGGTCAGTGCAGAATTAAAAAGCCTGGCCAAAAACATGCTACCCACCCGCCAGGTGGATCAATACGCATCTATCTGATGTGATTGAGAGGAGGCTTCTGTTTGTCCTGCAGTGTTAATCAGTGAGGTGTCACTCACACAGGGGGGCGGGATCATTTATTGGGGAATACGTTGTAAGGTCTTAGTGTCCTGGTAGGACACTAAAGGCCGCGACACACCAACCTGAGACCAAAGAACGAAGGCGTCCCGACTTTTACGTCCGCTACGCCGCCCGCCTACGAACACACCGCAAAGACTCCAGTCGACGAGTGGCATCAACTGTCCTTACCAGCAGGCAGCCGTAGTGTGTGTTCGTCATTCAAAAGAGGCAACAGCCGGAAGACAGACTATACACCGAGAGAAGAAGAACAGGCTGCGTGATATAAACAAACAACAAATAGCGTCTGGGTTCCATTTTCTCTCTCTCTCGTCGATCGAAAACATGTAAACATAAAAAAGAAGCTCTTGCGTCCGGGTGAGATGAAAATGAAAAAGATGAACCGTCTGTGTGTGCCTTCTTAATCGTTTGTTTTGGTCCCTCACTTCCGCTTCGCTTCTCATGCACTGACTCGCTAAGCTGAACAGCCAATCAGAGTGATTTGTTTGTCCGACTTTCTCTGACCTCCCGCGGCCATGTTGAATCGGCGCGGGAGGTCAGAGAAAGTCGGGACAAAGAAATCATGTGTGTGAAAATGTGCCGTAAAGAGACGACGGTGCGGGACACGGTGCGAATGCCCGACGGCCTCTGACGGCCTCTGACTCCCAACATCGGGTTGGTGTGTCCGGGCTTTAGACCTCACAAAGCACAGGGATAGAGCGGCTCCTGAAAGCCCTGGAAGTACTGCTGGCCTGGAGACTGTAATCTAATGGCAGAAATGCAGTGGTGACGGAGGTCCACGAGGATGTTAGCATCACAAGAGATCCCTCGACTTCAAGCAAAGGGGTTTCCCACTGCCTTCATTCCTATGAAGTACGTGGGCCTTTGCATTTATGTCTTATAATAATCAAAACTACTTACACCAGGAATGTCATGTTTCCATAGTCACAAGTCAAAGTCAGCTTTATTGTCAAAATTACTACATGTGTTATACATCCAGAAATCTCGAGATACCGTTTCCCGCAGTCCCATAGTGTGACATATATACATAAAACAATAGTTTTAATAAGTGCTGGTTAATAATATAATATTCAAAGTAGAGTTTCAGTGCAGGAGCAGGAGATGGGCAGCCCAGGGACTGGTGCTGGATGAGGAAGGCTGTCTCAGTGACACAGCACATCATTGCTGACACTAGGATCTTAGAGTTCAAACTGCAAGTATGGAGCATTACAGATTCCACGCCGACTGACACTTAAATAAAACCACTGAAGGTGCGTGGCATTCAAATTCACTAAAGCAGTGTGTGCTTATTCTCTTGGCTTCCTTTACAGACTTAAATGTTGTTTCTCAACTTCTCACTTAGTGTGCGCAGGATGCAGCATTGGTTTTTATGAATGTATAAAGCCATTTCAGGAAAGCTTCCACTGAACATATGTGCTCCAGTTTGTGACTCTCACAGCCTCAGACCCAGTGCCTGGATACGGGTCCAGGTGCCTGGATACGGGTCCAGGTTCCTGCCGTGCGGACTGAGGCTGGGAAAAGGAGGCTGCTTTATCATGGTCCTTGGTCTTGGAACGACCTTCAGTCACGCCTCAAACTGAGGGCACTTGTCTCAATAGCCTGTTTTAAATTGAAGATGTCTGAAGTCCTTACCAGCAGCTGCTCTTGCAGTCAAGTAGCACCTTTCTTACTGTCCCAATGTGCACCATGTAGGGACTGCTTTTCCTCTTTTGTTCACTTAGTTGTGTTCTCTGTGTTTCACATGTCTGTGTTCTGTGTGATAATGTGTAACGTTGCTGCCTTCTTGGCCAGGTCAGCTTTGTCAATTAGATTTGATCTCCATGCTTTTATCTGGTTAATAAAAAATGATCACCTCACAGAGTAAGTCAACATCACACGAGGGCCTTTAGCTCCACCTTTAGACGGAGTAGACCCTGTTAGCAGGAGCCTACACTCTGCACAGATTGAGATGTTGGACTCTATTCTGTGACGCGCCGGCCGCCACAGGCCCTTTGTGCCCCCGCTGGGGATTTTAAACGGAGGGGTGTTCCTGCCGGCATGTGAGTCGGAATGAGCAGTGGGGACGGGACGGTGGGGGGTTGTCGAGGACACGGTCATGGGCAGCTGTAGGGGGATTACCTTCCACACATATCTTTAACAAGGTTTCAATCTGAGGGCAGTGTTATGGAGATGAGGGTGAAGGTCAGTTTAGGAGACTGAGGTCTTGGGGGGGTGGGCACAGAAACAAAAGGTCCCCCAGCTGACTGCTCCACTGACCAGAACGATCCAGAGCCAAACCCCCTCCCAGAGGTCAGAGGTCACAGACTCTAACCCCTTTCTGTGGTGTGACCTGAAGACAGGGTCTGCACCACCGTCTGCGCGGCTTCCTTTCTCATGCTAAGCTGCTCCGATTCTCCTCCAGTTCAACTGGTTTCCCTCAACTCTTGGGTTACTTTACAGACGTGATCCAAATGTAACTGAACCTCAAGATACCTGGCCTTTAGGCTTTATCTTTTTTTAAATAAATGTTTGGTGAATAAAATAATTCTAGACACAGAATTGTTTTAAATATTTAGTGTCACCCGAAAATGTTGATTATTATAACATATGTTTACTTGTTTTGTATTTATGTATTTTGTGCATCTAATTTGACCAAATGCCTCGTGTTGTATTGTGTTCGATGGCCTTCAACTTGAATCATGTATTTCTCCTCTAGATATAAAGATGTTTAATAATAATGACATCTTATCACCAAGGTATTTAGGTCCTAATCTTTTAAGGAATTGTTTGGAGGAGACCCCTTCATAGATTATAGATAGGCTTCATTTATTCACCACTTTGTACATCCATCCCTGGTCATGGACATTTCAGGTTGGATTGGTTTCCCTGCAGCCTGGAAGGCCGGGAGAGGTGGCTGTGAAGAAGCACCAAGTCCATCATGTGATGACACGTTAGTCTTCTGGACTTCTATGTGATCAGGTCTTAGCTCTTGTTGACCGTAAGGCTTAGTTCCAGTCTACATGCAGACACTGACACTCCTTCTGAGTTTGAATGTCTTGCTTCTTTGTGCAGGAGATGAGTGAGAATCAGTTCACAAGAGAGGAAGTCATGGACCAGGACGGGTCATTTTTGGTAGCAAAGAGGACACAGCAGAGTTTTTCCAATTCAACAAGTCAAGTCGTCTAAAACACAAGGGTGATACACCCTGTTTATCTAACTGACGGAGGTTCTGTGGAGAACAGCTTGACCTCAACAAGTTACTGTTATGATGACGATTATGGATTTCCATGTATTAGCTGGATTATTATTAACTTAAGTGACAAAGGTTTTAGTTCTATCAAATGTCAAATTCAAAGTACAACACAACTCTGGAGGCTGGGCAAAGTTCTCTCCATGCACCCTCACACACTGCAGAGAGCAGAATATAAACTATACTTACTCAAAATATAGAAAGTTGTCAGGGTGGAGAGGAAGAGTCTTGGCTTCATTTTGGTTTTTCTTCTCTCAAAACCTATTGACGTCAGAGGTTCCTTCCCTTGGAACCTTAACACAAATCAGATAGCTGAAAAAGTAATCCCAATGGAGCAGTGGCGGTCTCCTCCTGGATGTTCTTTGGTGGTAAAGCTTTAATTTCAACAGTTTTTCTCAAAGCATTGCGGTCCCTTAGGTTCCCTGGTCCAGTGTTCGGCCCCTGGAAGGCTGTGAGAATGGAGGAGGAAGACCCTTCAGCCAGGACGGGGTCATTTGAGATTCAGCCTCATTGATGAATGGACACTGATAGAGCAGGTCGCTCTGCTGCCAGCCAATAGCAGCGCTGCAGGGAAGAGAGAGGGAGGGGGGGGGGTCAGCCTCGGAGACATGATTGATGCTCACTTAAACAGAGCGCTGCTAGCCACCCCCCCCCTCCCTGCCTCCTGTGCTGAGGGCCGGTGTGACCTGAGCCGGACACACTGCTCCTGCCAGGCTGCTCAGAAGTTATTTTCTAGTGTTAGGGTTACTTTGACACTGTATTTCGTTACAAGTACAAGATCGATGCAACCTAGTCTGAGTATCAAAATAACCTGATAGTTTACAGTAACTTTTGGATTACCTCAATATGAAATGCAATGCAAATAAAAAGAGAAATGAAATAACTCTGACGGTGTTGACATGTTAAAGCTGTGACTGCAGTGAAGTCAAGATGGACCAGACCAAGTTAGAGCAGGAAGTGGAGAAGGGGTTTACAAAGTTATAGCTGAACAGGACATTTGCTGATTAATCAGGGCTGATCAAAACGTTTTATTATGTGATATGTTATTTAGCCATTACTTTCATTGTATTTCTATATTTATGCATTTGTAGCATTTATAAACACTTTTCTTTGGTAGTCTTGTCGAGGGCAGGTTACATGAACCTCTGTGTAAAATGCCCACATTTGAACCTATGAAATAATTAGAAAAAAAGTCTTTTAGATTAAGTATTTTTTTTATTATTAATTGATTGATTTTAGACATAAAGAAGACTATCCAATGAAGGACCTGTTTTGTCCCATATCCCAAGAATCAGTCATTTACTGTCTTTTCATTTATGTAACTATAAAGAATACAGTTACCTTTTATGGTATCCTGATCACGTAATCCGGTTGAATGAGAAGAGAGAAGAGAAGATGGACCTTTATTAATTGATTTTAATTTATTAAAATTTCAGTTTCCACTCTGTCGTACACACACATGCGTTTTTATACAGGTCATACAGTACACACTTTTTAGAACACACACATACATATACAAATACACACACAGTTATATGCACATGCAGTTGAGAGGTCAGAGCGTAGGCAGCCAGTCTAGCCAGCGCCAGTTGGGGGTTAGGTGCCTTGCTCAAGGGCACTTCGGCAGTGGTCCAGGAGGTGAACTGGCCCCTTTCCAGTACCAGTCCACACTCTGTATTTTTTGGACCGATCGGGGACGTGAACCGGCAACTAGGGCTGCACGATTTTGGGAAAAAATCTAATTGCGATTTTTCTGACAAATATTGCGATTGCGATTCGAATTGCGATATTTGTTTTTAAGCAACCCAACGGAAGTTTATTGTAAAATGCGGCCATAACTCCGGCTAGGAAGGTCGTATCAACGTACTCCCGTCTCTAGCACCCCCGCAGCCCGAGCTACGAGTGAAAAAACTAAACTTACATGAAACTTCCGTTGGGTTGCTTTAAAGTCAAGCTTCAGTTTAGGATTCACCCTGTAATAGAAACATGTGATGGAGCATTACTAACCTGACTCAGATGGTTTGTTTCACCAAACCATCTAGGAAAGCTCCATTGGAAGCCATTTGGAGAGGGCAGGCACTTTCAGAAGCACTTGGCAGGTGATTGGATCAATCTGTCTATCACCTTCTATCATGGGCTACTTCTGATTGATTAACAATGGCTGGTACATGTGGAGCACAGCACTTCTGATTAGTGTGGATGACTGACACACAATAAAAAAAAAAAATTGTAAAAAAAAAAAAATGTACAAAAGAAAAGGGGGAAAAAAACGCAGGCTTTGCGATTTGATAATCGCATCATTTCAAATCGCGATTTCGATTTAAAATCGATTAATCGTTCAGCCCTACCGGCAACCCTTCGGTCCAAAGTCCAATCCCCTACAGATTGAACCACTCCCGCCCCAATAATGATGTAATCCATGACTATCCAAGCCTGTGCTGTATATATGTATTTATCTTTTTTCAATAAAGCACCATTTTAACCAGCCTTATTCAAAACTCATTCAGAAAGTACATGAAAAGGGTTCGGTTCAGAACCGTCTGGTATGGAGGTTTTTGGGGGAGACACTTTTTCTATTTAGCCCTTTCATGCATGAATTATGAAAGCCTCACTCAGGATTTTTTTACCAAGTGTTTTTATTGCTCTTGGGGCGTGGAAAACAAGATTTGAACTTTATTTTTTTTTATACAGTTTTTTCAAAGATATATTTACATGTCCACTCAGGTGGACGGTATGCGTTTAGGTTTAAACTGAAGAAATGTGTATTTAACAAAAATATGGATAAAATGGTAAAAAAAGATGTGCAAACTTAAAATGATATATGTAAATATAAAGAACATCTGCATACATATCCAAAACACCATTTAGGAATACTCTATTTCACTTTTCTATCTACCATGGTAATTGGCAAAGCACCCAGGGCACAAAGCACCCAGGGCACAAAGCACCCAGGGCACAAAGCACCCAGGGCACAAAGCACCCAGGGCACAAAGCACCCAGGGCACAAAGCACCCAGGGCGCAAAGCACCCAGGGCACAAAGCCACGCGACACTGCATGCAGATGTACTTGGTTCTTCGTGTGCATGCAGCATCCTGGCATCTGTTTGCATGTTTTGCTCCAGTGAGCTGAGGCCAGTGGTTTCCAGAGCCAAACCTGATCTCAGGGGGTGCCTTGGACACTGCTCTGCGCTTCCGAGGTGGGGTGGCACTGGGTCTTCCTCTTCCGCGTATCTTGATTGGATCCTGCATTTATGAGCGCACGAGCTACAGATGCCTTGAAGTGCAGAAGATCCATCTGTTCCAGACCAGACATGTTGTATAGGTGCCAGGCATTCGCAGTGAAGAACGCTTTGATGTACCACCGTTTGTTTTTGCGTCTGTGGGGATACATCGCGACACATTGATCCATGAGATCCATATGCTGATTGTAGAGCTTCACAGAAAATGGCCTTTGGATGTTGAGCATCTTCTTTTCTTTCTTGCTCCACCTCTGGGCCACATCTGATGGGGTAGAGGTAGAGGCCATGTGGATCACTAACTGTCGAGCCAACGTGTAATACTCAGGTTTTGAGCATTGGTGGCAACAGAGCAAGCTCCTCTTCCTTCTTTCTTGAGTTGCTTTTCACTCTTGAGTATCAGTTGTGCTCCATGGAGCCTGTTTCTTCGGCATGTACCAGTGCCACAGATGCCCTGGCTTTTCAATTCCTGAAGGAGTGGAATGGTAGTAAAGAAGTTGTCAAAAAACACCTTGTGATTTGTTTGCTGTATGTCGTCACAGAGGCGTATTACTACTGATCTGACCACGCACAGCTGCACCCTGATAGACTTCAAACCTGTACATGTCTCCAGAGGATCCTGCGCTCACCCACATTTTACACCCCACGGTTTGCGTTTTTTGGGGATGTACTGCTTGATAGACAGACGGCCCTTGAAGGGAATCATCTGCTCATCAATCGATTGAAATTCTTCAGGATCGACTGCTGTACGGAACGTTTCCCTGAGTGCTTCTAACACTGATTCTGAAGAGCTTATCAGCATTTCCTGGGGCCTGTGAGTAATTATCAACAAAGTGAACGTAACTCGGAATCTGCTCAGATCTGTTTACTGGCACGCCATCTGCTATCAAATCAAGACGAAGCCCTTTCTCGGATGACCAGTACATTCTTGATCTTGGGTATCTGATGTATGACATGGCCATATTTATTCCTAGGAATGTTTTCATTTCGTCTGAGGTCACAGTCAGATTTTCTTTTCCTTTTTGGAGTACATACAAGTTTGTATTAAACACTATGTCATTGATCAGCTCAGCATCCTCAGCATCCTCAGCATCCTCAGCATCCTCAGCTTCCTCAACCTCAACTCCCTCAGCATCCTCAGCATCCTCAGCTTCCTCAACCTCAACTCCCTCAGCTTCCTCAGCATCCTCAGCTTCCTCAACCTCAACTCCCTCAGCATCCTCAGCATCCTCAGCATCCTCAGCTTCCTCAACCTCAACTCCCTCAGCATCCTCAACTCCCTCAGCATCCTCAGCATCCTCAACCTCAACTCCCTCAGCTTCCTCAGCTTCCTCAGCATCCTCAGCATCCTCAGCATCCTCAGCTTCCTCAGCTTCCTCAGCCTCAACTCCCTCAGCATCCTCAGCATCCTCAGCATCCTCAGCTTCCTCAACCTCAACTCCCTCAGCATCCTCAGCTTCCTCAACCTCAACTCCCTCAGCTTCCTCAGCTTCCTCAGCATCCTCAGCATCCTCAGCATCCTCAGCTTCCTCAGCCTCAACTCCCTCAGCATCCCCAGCATCCTCAGCATCCTCAGCTTCCTCAACCTCAACTCCCTCAGCATCCTCAGCTTCCTCAACCTCAACTCCCTCAGCATCCTCAGAATCCTCAGCATCCTCAGCTTCCTCAACCTCAACTCCCTCAGCATCCTCAACTCCCTCAGCTTCCTCAGCTTCCTCAGCTTCCTCAGCATCCTCAGCATCCTCAGCTTCCTCAGCCTCAACTCCCTCAGCATCCTCAGCATCCTCAGCATCCTCAGCTTCCTCAACCTCAACTCCCTCAGCATCCTCAGAATCCTCAGCATCCTCAGCTTCCTCAACCTCAACTCCCTCAGCATCCTCAGCTTCCCCAGCTTCCTCAGCATCCTCAGCATCCTCAGTTTCCTCAGCCTCAACTCCCTCAGCTTCCTCAGCATCCTCAACCTCAACTCCCTCAGCATCCTCAGCTTCCTCAGCATCCTCAGCATCCTCAGCTTCCTCAGCCTCAACTCCCTCAGCTTCCTCAGCATCCTCAGCATCCTCAGCATCCTCAGCTTCCTCAGCTTCCTCAGCTTCCTCAACCTCAACTCCCTCAGCATCCTCAACTCCCTCAGCATCCTCAGCTTCCTCAACCTCAACTCCCTCAGCATCCTCAGCTTCCTCAACCTCAACTCCCTCAGCATCCTCAGCATCCTCAGATTCCTCAACCTCACCTTCCTCAGCATCCTCAGCATCCTCAGCATCCTCAGCTTCCTCAACCTCAACTCCCTCAACTCCCTCAGCATCCTCAGCATCCTCAGCATCCTCAGCTTCCTCAACCTCAACTCCCTCAGCATCCTCAGAATCCTCAGCATCCTCAGCTTCCTCAGCTTCCTCAGCTTCCTCAGCTTCCTCAACCTCAACTCCCTCAGCATCCTCAACTCCCTCAGCATCCTCAGCATCCTCAGCTTCCTCAACCTCAACTCCCTCAGCATCCTCAGCTTCCTCAACCTCAACTCCCTCAGCATCCTCAGCTTCCTCAACCCCCTCAGCATCCTCAGCTTCCTCAGCTTCCTCAGCATCCTCAGCATCCTCAGCTTCCTCAACCTCAACTCCCTCAGCATCCTCAGCATCCTCAGCTTCCTCAACCTCAACTCCCTCAGCATCCTCATCTTCCTCAACCTCAACTCCCTCAACATCCTCAACTCCCTCAGCATCCTCAGCTTCCTCAACCTAAACTCCCTCAGCATCCTCAACTCCCTCAGCATCCTCAGCTTCCTCAACCTCAACTCCCTCAGCATCCTCATCTTCCTCAACCTCAACTCCCTCAGCATCCTCAGCATCCTCAGCTTCCTCAACCTCAACTCCCTCAGCATCCTCAGCATCCTCAGCTTCCTCAACCTCAACTCCCTCAACTCCCTCAGCATCCTCAGCATCCTCAGCTTCCTCAGCTTCCTCAGCTGCGCTGTCAGTTTCATTAGCTCCCTTTTCTGGCAGTTTGTCGTCATCACTGCCACTAACATCATCTTCACTCGACTCAGATGGTATTTCCTCCACTATCTTGTAGGCCTTTCTATCACGGTCTGCTTTTGAGCACTACAAAATATAAAGATATACAAAATCTTAAAATGACATTATAATAACAAGTATATTGATTTACGTCCCAAAAAGATATTGCAAATGAAGTATTTTCAAGAACAACAGCAGCAGTAGCAGTATGAATTGTAGTTGAAATACAGCCAGTGATGCATGAGGTCCACTGTAGTGAAGAGAGGTGGTTAACCATGATTTCCTCCCAACAGAAAATCAATACTTTGATCATTTATGAATGATATGATTCCTTAGTTGTTACTTGATGTCACCACATTTTTTGTACCTGCAGGGGGCGCTGTCCATGAAAGGATTGGCAGGATATCGGCAGGTGACTTGATCCATCTGGCGGTCTGTCGTCCATCTTGGTTTAGAGACATACCTCATGCACTTCCACTGACTTTCCACTGAGTGGCAGTGTGTGGGATGATGCAATAGGGTCCTATGTAGTGGCTGATTGTGCAACCATGCAAAATAAAACAATGCATATACAAGAAAACACCTTTTGAATAGCTGTCCACTGGAGTGACCTCTGTGCATGAAAGGATTTGTTTTGGATTGAAACATTTAACAAGCAGGTTAAAGTGTCCGATTGAATAACATGATACAATGGAGGACTTTGTACCCAAGCCCAGCATCTTGACAATCGAGTCCTACAATTACAAGAATGACGCTAATTCAGTTTTGACATATTTTGCCACAATTTGAGTAAAGACAAGATCTCTCTTTTTGTCCTGCTCAATCTGTCACACAATGTTTTTATCAACAAGCTAGTCAGAAGTGCAGCTCTATGTGACATCCTATGTGGTTACTTTCAGATTGGTTTCAAAGTGCTGCAGGTGAAAGCATCATGAGGAAGAAGAGCTTAGCCTGAATTATTGTTTACTGCCACTGCTCAGGCCACAGGGAAATGTCCTTGGTAGCCTGTGCGCCCCTTGGGCCGTGGTAAGGGTCTTGGGCAGGTGTGAATTATGTAGGACCTGACCAGGATTAGGGTTAGTTATAGGGGAATCATTGATGTTGCTGACCCCCCATGCTGCCACCACGATGGGAACATCCAGAGCTGTTCTTTCGTGATTGAATGATTGGAAGAGGTGACACCTTTCTACTGCAATCCAACCTGGCCAGCAGACACTCTGTTGGTTTAGCTGATGTTGCCTCGCAATGATTCAGCAGCTCGAAGTGCACCGCCCGGAGATAGCTGTGAGGAAAATAAACCAGTGTATCAAATACCTCAGGTAATAAAATATATAATCTAAGGATGGCTAAAGTGTTAGAACAAGAATACAGCCCCATAGAATAACTGTGACAGTCTAATAACATTTTTGTTGTAAACGTAATATAAGCAAACAGCTTACGTCATCATTATTTTATGTAACTCCTTCGATTCGGAGAAACAAATATTTGTTCAGTTTAGGATGGCCGAAGACACTACACTACCCAGAATCCTCAGCTATTGTTCCGCTTTGCCTCAATCTTTGTGATTGGTTGACCTCCAACTGCATTCCATATGAAAAAGGTTTCGTAAAAGATAAATCATACTTTATTCAGCAGTGCTTGCTTTACTCTTTGAAAGTCATCACATGAATGCATTGTAATAAATGGTTTGGCTGCATTACATATTACACATCTGTCTTAGTTCTTTATTTGTATTTATCTACAGAGATCGGGCTCAGAATAGACCGGAAACTATTCTTTTACCGTTCTGTTTGAATATTTAGTTTTGATATTATTGTTTTTTATGAACTACTAGACCGCTGGGTCATGTTAAGACCATCTTTTCTGTGTTGCTGTGGTGTTTTTCCATCGCTTTTGTGTTACAAATATCAAAACAATAACTAAATATATCCGTCGTAAACTAAACAGGAACAGCAGTATATTTTATTTTGTTAACACTGTAAACTTGACAGCTTTTTAACCCAAACCACCTACTGGTTAAAGCACGTTATTACACGTTTAGAGTAATTGCAATGCAGGAAGATTGTGTTGCTTTATAATGACTGTTTAAAATGCCTTTTTCTTAATGTCTTTCATTTTTGTAAAGCACTTTTGAATGTGTTATATTTGATGAAAACATTTAAATATTAAGAGAAAGTAGAAGGTCAATGATATAAATATAGAATAGAAAATATCAAGAAGATACTGTAAATGATATGTACAACAAAACAGTTTAGTGCCTGATAGGAGGATGTGCAAAACAGACAAACTACTAAGGCATTATTTAAACATTAAAGAATAATTTAGGTTAAGGTCTTCTTTTGAATAAGAACAAAGCTTTGGGGGTATCTATCTACAGATAATTATTAAGCCTGACAAAGTACATAACGTCTAATATATTGCATGGTTTGTTTTGGAACTTGACAATCAACTTTCCTGCAATGTTAAGTATGTTGAAGCACTTATTTTAACCGATATTATACACATTAATTATACTCTTATAAGATGTATGTAGATAGAATAAGGATGGTAAACTCTGATCATTATGCATATAATGGTGGTGGTATTAAATAACATATCAGCACGCATATCTTTTATCACGATCCTATCTGAATGAACTATATCACTCAATCTAAGATCATGCCCATGTTTACTCTGCACGTCATGTTTTGTCACATGTTTTTATTTCAAGTCACGGTCCCATGTCACCCATGCGCATTCATGACCGAGGGGTCTCAGGCTCGTGTGAGCCAGGATATGATTGTCCATGCATTAACAGGCTCGTGTGAGTCATTATCGTACCCTAACCCTAACCCTGTGTTGAATCAGGCTATCATTCACGTGTCATTGTTCAGCTTTAACAAGCTGAAGGCCCGCTCCCTAAGAGCAACTCCACTCTTTAATTATACGCTATTCAATAACACGTCTTCTCCATCCCTGTACAATTCTCTCATTATATCCATAGATCACCGCAGCCAGCTCGTAAGGTAAGAAACCCAGTACATCTCATTTCATTATACTTCACCTCTTTTGGGGGTTCCATCGGATCGGTTCCCCCCTCCCGAATGATACTCCTGCACAACGGGGCCTAATCGCCAAAACTCCAGTACATTCATTTGTGTATTCCTGGCAATAAATATGTATTCTTACATGAAAACCATCTCTCCTGATTGAAATGAAGCTCAGCACAAGTTCAACCAGGAAGACCTTCTTTACTCATTCATTTACTATTTCCATGTTACTACTCTCTCTCCTCTCAATAAGTGATCGGGGTGTCACTCCCCAGCTTAACCAAACACTTCGCTCTATTCTCACAAGCCTATCAAATCTGCTCTCCCCTCTGACAGCTGTCATTTCAGGTGACTCGACACAACCCTCCTCCCCCCTTTTCACCTCCTGTCCCTCTGAATCCAGGCTCAAGCCAAGCCACTCCCCTTCAGACCGAACCCAACTATCCATCCACCACCACGAGTGTCTAGACCCCGGGGGGTTTCATCGGATCGGTTCTCCCCTCCCGAATGATACACAACGGGGCCTATTCGCCAAAACTCCAGTACATTCATTTGTGTATTCCTGGCAATACGTATTCTTACATGAAAACCATCTCTCCTGATTGAAATGATATGTTTTATAATGATTGATCATGAAAGTGTTCTCAAAGCTGGTGAAGGTGCAGCTAGTTTGAAGTACTTTGTAGACTGCAGGGTAGCTGGTGGATTTACTCCAGGTGGAACTAAAGTCTGATTCAACACTTGATTAGATTTCACATCATTCATCCAAATCTGTGAAGTAACTAAAGGTATTAAATACATGTAGTGGAGGAAAAGTACACCATTTACCTCTGAACTGTAGTGGAGTAGAAGCAGGGCTGCCCCTGACCAGCGTGAGCATGTTCGGGTTAACTTTGGGCCATATTGACTTCCAATATGATATGAAAATGTTATAGGGGGTTAGGGTAAGTTAAGGCAATACATTTGAATGGAGAAACTCATCAAGAGGAAACTCATAAGCATATTGGCCTTCTATTGGTCAGATCAGCTGTCATTCTCAGGGGAGCACCAACAAGGTGTATTGTTCACTGGTACGGACTTGAACCCAAAGTCAAGTCAGATCCAGTTCACTATCTGTAGGTCAGGTACAGTAAAGGAGACAGGCGATCCGTCAAACAGGCAAACAAATCCAGTCAGATGGCAGGCGGGAAACTGGAGGTCCAAAACCAGGCAGGCAGGGTCAACACCGGGCAGGGTCAACACCGGTCAGAGCCAACACCGGGCAGGGTCAACACCGGAAAGAGCCAACACCGGGCAGAGCCAACACCGGGCAGGGTCAACACCGGGCAGAGCCAACACCGGGCAGGCAGGGTCAACACCGGGCAGGCAGAGCCAACACCGGGCAGGCAGAGCCAACACCGGGCAGAGCCAACACCGGGCAGAGCCAACACCGGGCAGAGCCAACACCGGGCAGAGCCAACATAGGGGCAAGAGCGAACTGAATGCTTGAGAGCTTTGCACTACACAATCACAATCTGATATTATCATTTATATTACATTTGAGGGGACTTTATTTGTATGTCCAGTTCATATTTCCTTTTATATAGTGCCCTCACAATGTCTGCTGCATTACCAAGGCTTAGTAAAGAAAGGTGCACATTTTGAATTGAATACTTTTAATTTAGGTTACTCATTACTGGTTCAGGAGGGGCGAAGCGTTCCTTCTTCCTGCAAATTGATCACAGCAAATCATTTCTTTGTGGATAGAGAATAGTGATGTGTCTCATGAGCTGAGAAAGGATCATGAGCTGAGAAAGGAACATGTGCTGAGAAAGAGAAAGGATCATGAGCTGAGAAAGAGAAAGGATCATGAGCTGAGAAAGAAAAAGGATCATGAGCTGAGAAAGAGAAAGGATCATGAGCTGAGAAAGAGAAAGGATCATGAGCTGAGAAAGAGAAAGGATCATGTGCTGAGAAAGAGAAAGGATCATGAGCTGAGAAAGAGAAAGGATCATGAGCTGAGAAAGAGAAAGGATCATGTGCTGAGAAAGAGAAAGGATCATGAGCTGAGAAAGAGAAAGGATCATGAGCTGAGAAAGAGAAAGGATCATGAGCTGAGAAAGAGAAAGGATCATGTGCTGAGAAAGAGAAAGGATCATGTGCTGAGAAAGAGAAAGGATCATGAGCTGAGAAAGAGAAAGGATCATGAGCTGAGAAAGAGAAAGGATCATGTGCTGAGAAAGGATCATGTGCTGAGAAAGAGAAAGGATCATGTGCTGAGAAAGAGAAAGGATCATGAGCTGAGAAAGAGAAAGGATCATGTGCTGAGAAAGAGAAAGGATCTAGTGCTGAGAAATAGAAAGGATCATGTGCTGAGAAAGAGAAAGGATCATGTGCTGAGAAAGAGAAAGGATCATGTGCTGAGAAAGGATCATGAGCTGAGAAAGAGAAAGGATCATGTGCTGAGAAAGAGAAAGGATCATGAGCTGAGAAAGAGAAAGGATCATGAGCTGAGAAAGAGAAAGGATCATGAGCTGAGAAAGAGAAAGGATCATGAGCTGAGAAAGAGAAAGGATCATGTGCTGAGAAAGGATCATGTGCTGAGAAAGAGAAAGGATCATGTGCTGAGAAAGAGAAAGGATCATGAGCTGAGAAAGAGAAAGGATCATGTGCTGAGAAAGAGAAAGGATCTAGTGCTGAGAAATAGAAAGGATCATGTGCTGAGAAAGAGAAAGGATCATGTGCTGAGAAAGAGAAAGGATCATGTGCTGAGAAAGGATCATGAGCTGAGAAAGAGAAAGGATCATGTGCTGAGAAAGAGAAAGGATCATGAGCTGAGAAAGAGAAAGGATCATGAGCTGAGAAAGAGAAAGGATCATGAGCTGAGAAAGAGAAAGGATCATGAGCTGAGAAAGGATCATGAGCTGAGAAAGAGAAAGTATCATGAGCTGAGAAAGGATCATGAGCTGAGAAAGGATCATGAGCTGAGAAAGAGAAAGGATCACGAGCTGAGAAAGAGAAAGGATCATGAGCTGTGAAAGAGAAAGGATCATGTGCTGAGAAAGAGAAAGGATCATGTGCTGAGAAAGAGAAAGGATCATGAGCTGTGAAAGGATCATGAGCTGAGAAAGAGAAAGGATCATGTGCTGAGAAAGAGAAAGGATCATGAGCTGAGAAAGGATCATGAGCTGAGAAAGAGAAAGGATAATGAGCTGAGAAAGAGAAAGGATCATGTGCTGAGAAAGAGAAAGGATCATGAGCTGAGAAAGAGAAAGGTTCATGAGCTGAGAAAGAGAAAGGATCATGTGCTGAGAAAGAGAAAGGATCATGAGCTGAGAAAGAGAAAGGATCATGTGCTGAGAAAGAGAAAGGATCATGAGCTGAGAAAGGATCATGAGCTGAGAAAGAGAAAGGATCATGAGATGAGAAAGAGAAAGGATCATGTGCTGAGAAAGAGAAAGGATCATGAGATGAGAAAGAGAAAGGATCATGAGCTGAGAAAGGATCATGAGCTGAGAAAGAGAAAGGATCATGTGCTGAGAAAGAGAAAGGATCATGTGCTGAGAAAGAGAAAGGATTATGTGCTGAGAAAGAGAAAGGATCATGAGCTGAGAAAGAGAAAGGATCACGAGCTGAGAAAGAGAAAGGATCATGTGCTGAGAAAGAGAAAGGATCATGAGCTGAGAAAGAGAAAGGATCATGAGCTGAGAAAGAGAAAGGATCACGTGCTGAGAAAGAGAAAGGATCATGAGCTGAGAAAGAGTAAGGATCATGAGCTGAGAAAGAGAAAGGATCATGAGCTGAGAAAGAGAAAGGATCACGTGCTGAGAAAGAGAAAGGATCATGAGCTGAGAAAGAGAAAGGATCATGAGCTGAGAAAGGATCATGAGCTGAGAAAGAGAAAGGATCACGAGCTGAGAAAGAGAAAGGATCATGAGCTGTGAAAGAGAAAGGATCATGTGCTGAGAAAGAGAAAGGATCATGTGCTGAGAAAGAGAAAGGATCATGAGCTGTGAAAGGATCATGAGCTGAGAAAGAGAAAGGATCATGTGCTGAGAAAGAGAAAGGATCATGAGCTGAGAAAGAGAAAGGATCATGAGCTGAGAAAGAGAAAGGATAATGAGCTGAGAAAGAGAAAGGATCATGTGCTGAGAAAGAGAAAGGATCATGAGCTGAGAAAGAGAAAGGTTCATGAGCTGAGAAAGAGAAAGGATCATGTGCTGAGAAAGAGAAAGGATCATGAGCTGAGAAAGAGAAAGGATCATGTGCTGAGAAAGAGAAAGGATCATGAGCTGAGAAAGGATCATGAGCTGAGAAAGAGAAAGGATCATGAGATGAGAAAGAGAAAGGATCATGTGCTGAGAAAGAGAAAGGATCATGAGATGAGAAAGAGAAAGGATCATGAGCTGAGAAAGGATCATGAGCTGAGAAAGAGAAAGGATCATGTGCTGAGAAAGAGAAAGGATCATGTGCTGAGAAAGAGAAAGGATTATGTGCTGAGAAAGAGAAAGGATCATGAGCTGAGAAAGAGAAAGGATCACGAGCTGAGAAAGAGAAAGGATTATGTGCTGAGAAAGAGAAAGGATCATGAGCTGAGAAAGAGAAAGGATCATGAGCTGAGAAAGAGAAAGGATCATGTGCTGAGAAAGAGAAAGGATTATGTGCTGAGAAAGAGAAAGGATCATGAGCTGAGAAAGAGAAAGGATCATGAGCTGAGAAAGAGAAAGGATCATGTGCTGAGAAAGAGAAAGGATCATGAGCTGAGAAAGAGAAAGGATCACGTGCTGAGAAAGAGAAAGGATCATGTGCTGAGAAAGAGAAAGGATCATGTGCTGAGAAAGAGAAAGGATCACGAGCTGAGAAAGAGAAAGGATCATGTGCTGAGAAAGAGAAAGGATCATGAGCTGAGAAAGAGAAAGGATCATGAGCTGAGAAAGAGAAAGGATCATGAGCTGAGAAAGGATCATGAGCTGAGAAAGGATCATGAGCTGAGAAAGAGAAAGGATCATGTGCTGAGAAAGAGAAAGGATCATGAGCTGAGAAAGAGAAAGGATCATGAGCTGAGAAAGAGAAAGGATCATGAGCTGAGAAAGGATCATGAGCTGAGAAAGAGAAAGGATCAAGTGCTGAGAAAGGATCATGAGCTGAGAAAGAGAAAGGATCATGAGCTGAGAAAGGATCATGAGCTGAGAAAGGATCATGTGCTGAGAAAGAGAAAGGATCATGAGCTGAGAAAGGATCATGAGCTGAGAAAGAGAAAGGATCATGTGCTGAGAAAGAGAAAGGATCATGAGCTGAGAAAGGATCATGAGCTGAGAAAGGATCATGAGCTGAGAAAGGATCATGAGCTGAGAAAGAGAAAGGATCATGTGCTGAGAAAGAGAAAGGATCATGAGATGAGAAAGAGAAAGGATCATGTGCTGAGAAAGAGAAAGGATCATGAGCTGAGAAAGAGAAAGGATCATGAGCTGAGAAAGGATCATGTGCTGAGAAAGAGAAAGGATCACGAGCTGAGAAAGAGAAAGGATCATGAGCTGAGAAAGAGAAAGGATCACGAGCTGAGAAAGAGAAAGGATCATGAGCTGATAAAGAGAAAGGATCATGAGCTGAGAAAGGATCATGTGCTGAGAAAGAGAAAGGATCACGAGCTGAGAAAGAGAAAGGATCATGAGCTGAGAAAGAGAAAGGATCACTATCTGTAAAACAATTAAATACATGTTACTAGGTCATTTATATAATTCAATAGTATCCCATTATTTAAGTGAACATTGACTCGTACCCTGTACACATTTGTCACCAGGGTAGGTAGAGACATCAATTGCCCTTTAAACAGTCTATTGTTTTATTGTTATAATTCACTTTTTACATCCTGGTTGTTTTTGACTCAACATTTTAACTGGATGATGGATTTTAGTCTTACATTAAAGAGAAAGGATCATGAGCTGAGAAAGAGAAAGGATCATGAGCTGAGAAAGAGAAAGGATCATGAGCTGAGAAAGAGAAAGGATCATGAGCTGAGAAAGGATCATGAGCTGAGAAAGGATCATGAGCTGAGAAAGAGAAAGGATCATGAGCTGAGAAAGAGAAAGGATCATGAGCTGAGAAAGGATCATGAGCTGAGAAAGAGAAAGGATCATGAGCTGAGAAAGAGAAAGGATCATGAGCTGAGAAAGAGAAAGGATCATGAGCTGAGAAAGGATCATGAGCTGAGAAAGAGAAAGGATCATGAGCTGAGAAAGAGAAAGGATCATGAGCTGAGAAAGGATCATGAGCTGAGAAAGAGAAAGGATCATGTGCTGAGAAAGGATCATGAGCTGAGAAAGAGAAAGGATCATGAGCTGAGAAAGAGAAAGGATCATGAGCTGAGAAAGAGAAAGGATCATGAGCTGAGAAAGAGAAAGGATCATGAGCTGAGAAAGGATCATGAGCTGAGAAAGAGAAAGGATCATGAGCTGAGAAAGAGAAAGGATCATGAGCTGAGAAAGAGAAAGGATCATGAGCTGAGAAAGAGAAAGGATCATGAGCTGAGAAAGGATCATGAGCTGAGAAAGGATCATGAGCTGAGAAAGGATCATGAAAAACTTCATATAATTGGTAACAAAATACTAAAGTGTGCCCAAAGCTCTCGAGCAAACGGAAAAGGTTGCTTTTATCACTAAGTTATTCCTCTCATCTGTAAAACAATTAAATACATGTTACTAGGTCAGTTATATAATTCAATAGTATCCCATTATTTAAGTGAACATTGACTCGTACCCTGTACACATTTGTCACCAGGGTAGGTAGAGACATCAATTGCCCTTTAAACAGTCTATTGTTTTATTGTTATAATTCACTTTTTACATCCTGGTTGTTTTTGACTCAACATTTTAACTGGATGATGGATTTTAGTCTTACATTTTAATGTGACAAGCTGGGCAACATTAGCTTGTAGTGAAACATAAATGAATCATGTGAAAAAGCTTTACTCAGTGTTTTAAGAAATGATAATAATAAAACAGGAGGAAGTACTATAAATATATATATATATATTTTTTTCACTTACATTTTTATTGACATTTTTATAAACATACAAAACAACATATAGTTCAGTATACACTTGAATTAGAGACCCATTGAAGAAGAAAAAAGACAATACAAATAATAATAAAAACAAGCAAACAGTGACATGGAAGCTTTCTATCCTATTTTAATGCAACATCATGGTCTGGTTCCAACTCTCAATGTGTGGTGTCATTCATTTTTCTTTTATATTCAACCCATTTAGACTCAAATTTCCCTTCCTGGATCCTCAATATGTGTGTGAATCTCTCCATATCAAATACTCCCAGCCATTGCTCCTTTGTAGGTGGATCTGCTCTGTACCATGCTCTGGTAATTGTTTTCTTGCTGGCAGCCAGCAGCACCTTAATCAGGTATCTGTCCCCACCCTGTGAGTTTTCCTGCACCAGATTCCCCAAGTATAACATCAGGCCGGTCTTAGGAACCTCATAACCTAAGATCCCCTTCAATACTCCCCACACTTCCTCCCAGTATCCCTTCATCTTTTGGCATTTAAAAAAATGTGTGTGTGGTCTGCCCCCACCTCGCCGCATTGCCTCCAACATGCGTTCTGTTCCGGGGCATACCTCCCTTTTATCTTTGGGGTTATGAAGTATCTGATTATGTTTTTCCACCCAAATTCCCTCCATACCCTTGACCCAGTAGTTGAATGCTGCACTCTACATACATTATACCATTCTTCCTCTGTCATATCAATCCCGAGTTCTTTCTCCCACTTTTCTTTTATATATAGAGTTGAATTCCCCGTACTCTCCAACAGAGCCTGATATAGAGCTGAAATCACCCTGCCTTTCTTCCCTTCATATGCTTCAATCATGACCTTAACTACCCCATTTTGTTTAGTGTTTTTATCCATTTTTATTTCTTTTATATAATAGTCTCTCACCTGTCAGTATCTAAAATGGTCACCCCTTTCCAGATCGAACTTATCTCTTAGATATTGAAAACTCTGCATTTCCCCTTTTTCCACCACCCTACATATTGCTGTGATGCCCCCTCGGGCCCATCGCTTAAAACCTGCATCTTCTTTTCCCGGCTGGAATTCATTATCACTTGTTATCCATCTCAAAATCTTTGTCTGTTTTCCTATTTTGTATCTCTTTATTACCGTGTTCCAAGTGTTTAAAGTGAATGTTGTGATTGGGTCTAATACGTTTTCCTGTGTCCTGAATAATTCTTTATCCCCGAGTAGTGAATCTGGTTGTTTTCCCCATTTGTTTCGATGTCCTTCCATTTAGCTACGTATTCCATATTACACCAGCATGCCACTGTTCTGATTTGTGCTGCATAATAATAATCCTGGAAACTCGGCACTGCCCATCCTCCTCTCCCTTTGGGTAGCTGCAGTGTCGCAAGCCTATTCCTGGGCCTCCCCCCCCCCAAATAAACCTTGAAATCCATTTATCCCATTCCATAAATTGACTTTGTGGAATAGATATAGGTAGTGATTGGTAAAGGTACAGTAGCCTAGGCAGTATATTCATTTTAACTATTTCAATCCTTGAACTAAGGTCTAAGGTCTGTATTGTCCACCTACATAAATCCCTCTTGATATTCTGATTGATCTGCGTATAATTTGCGTTGTATAATTTGTCTAATCCTTTTGTGATGTTAACCCCTAAATATTTAATTGTATCCATGTCCCATCTAATTCTGTATTTATCTTTGATCTCTGGTGTTGTTGTGTAGTTTAGTGCTAAAATCTGTGTCTTTGTCACGTTTAGTTTGTACCCTGAGTATTGTCCATATTCCTCCGGTAAATCCATCAGTATCGGGAAGCCCACATCTGGTTGCCCCATGTTTGCTATCAAGTCGTCCGCAAACAGTCCCAGTGTGTGTTCTAAACCTCCTGCCTCAACCCCCTTTATATTCTGGTTCTGCCTAATTGCTTGGGCCAATGGTTCGATGAAGATATCAAAAAGTGTCGGGGAGAGACAGCAGCCCTGTCTTGTCGACCTCTCTAATTTAATCCGATCCGTCAGACTACCGTTCACTTTCACTCTAGCTGTTGGTTCATGATACAATGATTTTATACATTTGATTGACTTTTTATTAAATCCAAACTTTTCTAAGACATTATACAAATAGACCCAGTTCACACTATCAAAAGCTTTTTCTGCATCTATACTCACTAACATTGCACTGTCTCCCCTCCTTCGGGCCTCCTCCACTATATGAATTGTTTTCCTTATATTATTTTGTGTCTGTCTCCCTCTAATAAAACCAGTCTGGTCCTCATCTATAATGTCGGGCATAAATGTCTCAAATCTTTTCGAAATTATGGACGTATACATCTTGTCGTCTACATTAAGTATGGATATTGGTCTAAAGCTACTACATAATTCTTTATCCTTGCCTTCCTTGGGAATTGTAGTAATGATAGCCTCTTTCCATGACGGGGGAGTTTTGTTCTCTTTCATAGTACATGTAAATGATGCCAACAGTAAGGGGCTTAATTCCGATTTGAATATCTTATAAAATTCGGATGGCAGCCCGTCGCTGCCTGGTGACTTGCTATTTTTCATTCTACTAATTGCATCCCGCATCTCTTTTTCTGTAATATCTGAGTTCAATAGCCTATTCTGTTCTTCTCCTATCGATGGTAGGTCCAGCCCCTCTAAAAATGCCTTCATACTCTCTTCCTCTGCTGCAGTTGGTTGTGCGTATAGTGTCCTATAATAATCCTCAAATGCTCTCTCTATGTCCTCCGGCTCTCTTAGTAACTGATTGGTTTTAGGATTCCTAATCTTATGTATAGTGTTTAATGTTTGTTGTGCCCTTATCTTTCTAGCCAATAATCTATTTGCTTTGGGCCCCCCTTCATAATATGCCTGCTTTACAAACCTAGCTTTCTTCTCCACCTCTATTAATAATATATTTTCTATCTTCCCTCTAATGTCCTTAACCTTCCTAAGTGTCTCTGGGTCATTTGTATTTTTATGTTGCCTCTCTAATTCTTTTAGTTGTCCAGTTACATTTTGGTAGAGTTCCAGTCTGGTTCTCTTAAGGTGTGCCGTTTGTGCTATTAGTTTCCCCCTTAATACTGCCTTTAGTGCATCCCACAGAATAGTTGGGTCTACTTCCCCATTATCATTTTCCTCCTTATATCTGATTATCTCTCTCTTTATTTCTTCCACTAACCCCTTATTGTTTAATAGACCCACATTCAATCTCCAGGCGGTGTTCTTCCTCCTACCATTTAGATTCAATGTTAGATATATTGCACTATGGTCAGACAGGTCTGTAACACCTATTCTACAGTCTTCTACCCTATATTTATCTCCTTTGACATAAAAAAGTAATCTATCCTAGAATAGACTGAGTGTGGGTGTGAGTAGTGTGTGTAGTCTCTATCTAGTGTGTGTACATCTCTCCATATATATCTGTGATTCCTAGTTCCTTCAGTTGTATGTTCATGTATCTGACAATATGCGTCCTAGTCTTCCTTGTAGGCTACTTGTTGTATCTAAATCATAGTTTAGTACCACATTGAAGTCCCCCCCGCAAATCAGGATTCCTTCCATTTCCACAGCTATGATATCAAACAATTCCTTAAAAAAAGTCTTATCGCTGTCCGGTGGGGCGTAAACATTAATTAGTGTAACCATTTGTCCTTCCATTTTCCCCTTGATCACCACATACCTCCCCTCTCTGTCATATATTTCTTTGTTTATTTCAAATTTTACTGAGTTCCCAATTAGTGTAGCCACCCCTCTCCTACCTTGTTTAAATGAACTATACAATGTGTTGTTATATCCATACCTTTTCAGTTGTTCATGTTCTTGTACTGATAGGTGAGTTTCTTGCAATAAGATAACCTGCATCTCCTCCTTTCTAAATTTGGTTAATACTTTCCCCCTTTTAATCGGATTGTTCAAACCATTGACATTTAACGACACCATTTTGATTCCCCTACGTTGCATTATATTTCCCTTCAAAGCATCTTTTCGTTCCCTCCATGTCACAAAACACAATATATATAGTAGCAGCAACCACTAAGCTAAACAAATACAAATTAAACATCAGAACTTGATCTTCCAAGGTTTTCGGGGGTTTCAAAAATATCCCCCTTTCCCCCGCTGGTGGGTGGAAGGTAAGGCCTCTCCTTGTGAGAGGCCCCCCCCTAGTGGCGGAGATTTCTCCTGTGGCTGATCTCCCAACCTCACTATAATTGTCCAGCGTGTGGTTTAAACTCCGGAGCTCCCGGCCGGAACTTTGTGAACATTTTTCATATAGTCTTTAAACCCCTGGTGATTCTGGTGATTCTATGTTTCTAGTGAATTAGCACTTCTTTAAATTAGTCCGAATCAAATCGTAAAATGTTATAGATAAATAATTCCCCAGCCTGCAGTGCATACATGTCCATACAGGTTCCTTTTATAAAAACAAATAACACTCTTTCTTACTTACCCACTGCAGTGTTTCAAAGGTATTTTCGGGGCACAAAATAAAAGGCAATAGCATTTATAAGTAATTTGGTTAAATCTGTTTGTGTCTGTGCTCTGTCTTTTTCTGATCGCGTGGCCCGTCACCTCTCATCCTTCTGTCTTTTCAACGCCGTATCTTGTTCCCTCATAGACTACTCATCAACACCCTCGATACGGTGCCGGTCTTCCCTCACTCCCATCTTGTTGTTGTCTCCCCGCTCTCGTCTCCGAAGTCGAATGTCACTCTCCGTCCCTTCACTTCCATCGCCGTTCGCCAGGCCGTCTTAATGACGTTCTCCTTGACCTCGAACCTCAAGAAGTTGACAATAATGGCTCTTGGGGGTTTGTCTGGTTGTGGTTTTGGAGCAGGTGCCCTGTGCGCCGTTTGAATCTCCAATTTAATATCCTCCGACATTCCCAGCTCCTTGTGAATTAACCTGTCGACGTACTCGGAGACCGAGTCTCCCTCTATTCCCTCCTTCAACCCCCAGATTCGTATATTATTTCTTCTCGACCTCCCTTCTATGTCGGACAGCTTATCTTGGAGCTTGGTTTATTGTTCAAGAGAGGCCGTAATAATGTCCTGGACGTCGGTACTCCACTCCTCGACCCCAGCCGTACGCTCTTCTAGGATCTCCATATCCTTCTTTTGGGCCCGCATCTCCGCCTCAGCGGTCTCAAAGTTTCTATTTGTTTCCTCTCTGAAGCTATCAAGCCCTTGCTTCATATCTTCTCCGTGTTTGTCCATATATTCTCTCAGTTGTCCCACTTCCTCACTTACTCCTCTTAGATTTTCTTCCATCCGGCTGCAAATTTGATCCAGTTTAGCATCCATGTTGTGCTGGGCTTTCTCGAGTTTATCCCGGATGGCATCTAAGATAGTCTGCAGTGCCGACACCCAGCTAGGTTGCTCGTCGTTGCTAGCTTTAGCGTTAGCCGTTAGCGGCTGACTGTGTTCCGTCTGGACCTGCATCTCTCCCAGCTGTTTTTCGGCTTTCGTCTTTTTCTCCATTCCTTTCTTATTTACTAATTTGCTCATGACCTATTCTTCCAACTTCGAATCACATTTATCGGGGTTTTCTTCCTTTTTGAACTTATTTGGCCGGGAGCTCCTCTTCTTAGCTGCTTATCGCCTCATGTGTAAACCGGAAGTCCCTATAAATAGTTTTATGTTACTTTGACTTTGAGAAATGTTTTGGGAAACAGATTTCAGAATGAACAGATTTTTCTCCAAATATATCATCTGTCATTCTCTGCAAGTTTCTCCTAGAATCACATGTTGCAGAGTAAAGTCAACATGATGATGAATATAATGATAAAGTGAAGCTGAGTGTCTGCCCATCACTCTGTGTCCTCTCTGTGCAGGATGCTCCTCTGGCCTGCAGCGCTCTCTGCTGCCCACACACTCCTTACCTCAGACTTTCTTTCCACTTCATTCAATCCAATTCAAAACTCAAATTAAACAAATAAACAAAAAACAAACCTCTGTGTTGTAATGCTACTATTTTGTAATATACAAGGCGTAGGGATACGTGTGTGACGTCAGTCATGTTTTGGTAATGCCCGGAACTATCTTATGCTTTGGTGTGTGTTTAAAGACCAGTCTACGGTGTGTTGTTGCAGAACTCATTATGAAACTCTTACAGACAGTGGCTGCCTCCTGATCATTCCTACAGAACACTACGACCTCTGACTTTAATTAAATGCGTGTTTTCCAATTAGTTAATGTTTTGCTTACATGTCTTCCCATGAAACAGAATAAAAGGTACAGGCCTTGGTCATTCAACCCTTAGTATGCAGTGTGCGGGTGGGGAGGGTTACTTTAAAAAGGTATTCTGTTACATTTACTGGTTACCTGTGGACACATGTAATCAGCAGCCTAACTTGAGTATCACAGTATAAAAGTAATGTAACCTGATTACAGATTACAAAATAATATGTATACAAACATTTGAAAAGTGTATTATTTAGGTCAAAAAAACTATCTAACTTTAGAAGAGAAGAAACCAAGATCTTTAGTTTACAAATATGTCCTCTGGGCAAAATCAAGCAAATAACACATTAGTCTAACAGTAAAAGTAACGTTTGATGTAACTGTAAGGGAATCGTTTTTTCTACCCTGATTATGTAATCCTGTTACATGATGTAATCCTGTTACTTGATGTAATCCTGTTACATGATGTAATCCCTTACTCCCAGATGATCACAAGATGAATGTAACTTTTTACAACAGTGAAATATGTTTTAATTTCACTGCCAGGGTTGCAGCTGAGAGAATAAGGCTACAACAATGTCACACACGTCATAATTCACCCAAGGGAAAAGATCATGAGTAGATCTGACTTTAATGACATGTATGTACAATAACTGCCTATGACTTTATTTCTGTCTTATCCTTTAAGCTGCGTTGTAAAATGTATGCAGCAAACCTAAAAGGAGGAGGTGGAGTTGCAGCAATCTTTGACTCAAGTTTACTTATCAATACTAAACCAAAATGTAATTATACCTCTTTTGAAAGCCTCGTTTTTAGTCTTACGCATCCGACCTGGAAAACTTTGCAGCCAATCTTATTTGTTACAGTGTATCGTGCACCAGGTCCTTATTCAGAATTCTTATCAGAATTCTCTGAGTTTTTATCAACTTTGGTTCTTAAAACAGATAAAGTAATTATCGTAGGTGACTTTAATATTCATGTTGACGATGATAAAAATAGCCTTACTGTTGCATTTAACTCTATATTAGATTCTGTTGGTTTCCGTCAGAGTGTAAATAAACCAACCCACTGCTATAATCACACTCTCGACCTTGTTCTGACTTATGGTATTGAATTTGAGCAACTATTAGTCGAACCGCATACTCCTGCTTTATCCGACCATTTCTTAGTAACTTTTGAAGTACTGTTACTAGACTACAAAGCATTAGTCAAAAGCTCCTGCAGCAGAAACCTATCTGTTAGTGCTATAGCCACATTTAAGGAAGAGATTCCACCAATACTTAACTCGATAGCATGTCTGCATGTAGGGGAGGAAACTTATACAAAATGTACACCACCCCAAATTGATCATGTTGTTGATAGTGCTCTGTTGCTCCTTTGAAAAAGAAGAAAATAAAACAACATAGATTAGCTCCATGGCATAATGCCGAAACCCGCAAAATAAAGCAAAAGTCGAGACAACTTGAAAGGATATGGCGTTCCACTAAACTTGAAGAATCTCGTTTAATTTGGCATATTACTCTCAATGAATATAAGAAAGCACTGCGTAAAGCGAGAGCAGCCTACTACTCTTCATTAATAGATGAGAATAAGAATAATGCAAGATTTCTTTTCAGCACTGTAGCCAGGCTGACAGAGAGCCACAGCTCCATTGAGCCTTCTATTCCCATAGCACTCAGTAGTAATGATTGTATGTGGCTTTTTAACGATAAAATTGTTACTTTTAGAAACAAAATTAATGACCTCTTGCCTTTGACCAGTATAGTGTTATAAACAGCTCTCGGAAACGTAAGTTCTAATATTACACTAGATAGTAAACTAGAATGCTTTTCCGCCATAAACCTTGAACAATTACATTCAATGATTCTCTCTTCTAAACCATCAACGTGCATGTTAGACCCAATTCCAACTAAGCTGTTGAAGGAAGTTTTTCCATTAATTAGCACTTCTTTATTAAATATTATGAATATGTCTTTATTATCAGGCTATGTTCCACAATCATTCAAAGTAGCAGTGATAAAACCGCTTCTTAAAAAGCACAACCTCGATCCAGAGGTTTTAGCCAACTATAGACTTATTTCTAATCTTCCGTTCCTCTCAAAAATTATTGAGAAAGCGGTCGCAAAACAGTTGTGTGATTACTTAAAAAACAATGATTTATTTGAAGATTTTCAGTCTGGCTTTAGAACACATCATAGCACAGAGACAGCTCTGGTTAAAGTCACAAATGACATTCTAATAGCCTCAGACAAGGGACTTGTCTCTATTCTTGTTTTGCTCGATCTCAGTGCTGCATTTGATACTATCGACCATGGTATCCTATTGCAAAGACTAGAGCACTTAGTTGGCATACAGGGAACTGCTTTAGGCTGGTTTAGGTCCTATCTTTGAGCGCTTTGAGGGGTCTTAAAGACTGGATAAAGCGCTATATAAGTATAGTCCATTTACCATTTAACATCTATCTGAACGCTCTCAGTTTGTACGTGTTAACGATGAATCTTCCACGCAAACCAAAGTTAGCCATGGAGTGCCACAGGGCTCAGTGCTCGGACCTATTTTGTTCACATTATATATGCTTCCGTTAGTCAATATTATAAGGAATCATTCTGTAAACTTTCATTGTTATGCGGATGATACTCAACTATATTTATCAATCAAGCCTGATGAAATTAATTATCTAAATAAAATTCAAGACTGCCTCAAGGACTTAAAAACGTGGATGACCAAAACTGAAGTTATTGTACTTGGCCCGAAGAATCTACGAAACAAATTATCTAAAGATATACTAACTATGGATGACATTAATTTGGCCTCCAGTGAGACTGTAAGTAATCTTGGTGTTATATTTGATCAGGATTGATCCTTTAACGCCCACATAAAATCAATTTCAAGGACCGCCTACTTCCATCTACGTGCAAAAATCAGGCATATCTTGCCTCAAAACGATGCAGAGAAACTAGTCCATGCATTTGTTACTTCTAGGCTGGATTATTGTAACTCTTTATTATCAGGCAGTACCAAGAAGTCAATCAAGTCGCTTCAGCTGATTCAAAATGCTGCAGCTCGTGTACTAACCAGAGTTAGGAAAAGGGACCACATTACTCCTGTTCTGGCTGCCCTACACTGGCTCCCTATAGAACACAGGATAGAATTTAAAATTCTTCTTCTCGCCTACAAAGCCCTTAATGGGCAGGCGCCATCTTACCTTAAAGGGGACCTATCATGCAAAATGCACCTTTGTACGTCTTTTATACATGAATATGTGTCCCCGGTGTTCCAGGGAACTCACCAAGTGTCAGAAAACACAACCCTCTCTATTTTCCTCCTTCGCCAAATCTCTAAAAAAGGGGCTGCTACAGATCTGAAAAAAACGGATCCAGATTTCAATACTTTTCTACGTCACAGAGAACTCCTCAGCTTATTGGTCAACTCTCCACCTATCAGGGGAATGAGCCACGGCCACGTGCATTGCCGAACCTCTCATTCGCATATAGGCTATCGGCAGGCTAAATCAACCCACATCTGTGTTTTTGCCTGCTCTTGCCAGGATGTCTAAGATAGTTAAACGTTGTGCTGTTGTTGGCTGCAAGACTCGGGACAGGGGACTGCATGCAATGCCATCAGTGGAAAAAGAAATGAATCTATGGCTAGACTTCATTTACAAGGGACATGTGCCAGAAGACCACGGCAGATTTCTGTTTGTGTGTTCCAAACATTTTACGACGGACATGTTTATGAACTTGTCTCAAGTCCAACACGGATATGCCTCCAAAGTAATGCTAAACCCGGGATCAATAGCAACCATCCGGGACCAGGCCAGTGAGGACACATCCAATTTTGAAGCTGTAAGTTTTTATTTAGCGGTGTTTTTCCTGATAAAGCTATCTCTAGCTTGTAGCATGTAGCATGTAGCTTCGCCGTATCAATGTCGCCTCAAACCCAAATAGTAATCGGTTAGGTGTTTATATATTTTTGTAGCATTTTATTTTGTACGCTCCGCAGTCTTTGCTTTGTCATTTGAATTATCAGGCATTTGCTAACATGTTCAGACATACTGCCGTAATGGCGATCTGTGTGAAGGCTGTAAAGCCACGCCCTAGGCGATAACACAAGTATTTATTCTCCTATTTATTAGTATTTTGTATCCTCTACAATCATATTGAGTAAGTTATAATAACACCTCTTATCATACATTTAACCACAATCATAAGAACTGGCTTTTAAACAATCAAAAATGTGAACACTTTTAACTGAATCAAGGTATGATGATATTTCATCTGTTTGCATGTTTGTTTGTTCCTCTCTATTGTTGTACTACTGTTCCTATTTATTGTTGTACTGCTATTTATTTATTGTTGTACTGCTATTTATTTATTGGTGTACTGATGTTGTCTGCTGTACTCTATTTAATTATGTTTTTATTTTCTAGTCTTGTTGTGGTCAGTTAACATCTTGCCAAGGACAACAGTTGAAAATTAGCCTGCTGGCTAATACTGGCTCATTTACAGCAATGTGAATTAATGTGCACTGTCCTTTAAATAAAATAAACAAATAAATAAAAAATAAAAATAAACGTAATCTTCTGTAGGCAAGTGCCGTTTTTTCCAGCGTTATATGTAAACGCTTTTGTGATTGTAGTCTGTAAGAACGATCAGATATCATCGATCTGTAAGCTAAGCTACGCTACGCTAAGCTAATGAGACATGCCGTGTTTAGCAGCGTTATATGTAAAAGCTTTTGTGTGTTTACTTGTTTGCGCACATGAATATAAATGGGGGTGTGTTAGGATACAACACTGTGTATGTATGCGAGGGGACACACACACCACGAGTAAAACTGAGCTAAAGCCCCGTCGGTCTGTTGTTGTTGACAAGGCCTTACCTCTAGCAACAGGCTAATTAGTGGCTAGCACTCATTACAGTCAGTCTACTGAGCTCAGCCCCTCTCCAACACATCATCTGTATTGAGTCAGAAACACAGCATGCACGTTACGGTTCAAAACTAACTCAGATTGGAAAAGACTAAGCAAAGAGCTTTGCTAAATAGAGAGTTTTGCTAAATAGAGAGTTTTAGCCCCATCTCTTGGGATTTCAGACTATATTTATCCAAATAGTATTTTCTCATCCTGAATACTAAGTTGAGATGATTTTGTTCTAACTATGTGTTCTTCTTTACAGGCCAGCACCTCACATACTTACTAATTAGTGACAATTTGTACATCCTTTGCTATTATTTACATTTTTTTTTATCATGGCGGAAATGAAAGACTGTACCTGGCAGCCCTGCACTACAATGAAAACGCTGAGCGTGCACAAGCCACTACATCCACTGGAAACCCTCTGTATAAACTGCAGTTCCCAAAGGCCAGGAAGGGAGAATGCAGAGCAAAACCAGTAAAGACTGACCCCACATTCCGTAAGTGAAAACTAGGGCCACCAGGGTGGGTGGAGGGGGTCTGGAGGACGGGACTGAACTGACCGCCCAGGGGCACGGCAGAGGACCAGGAAGGGGTCTCGGGCGGACGGCCCGGGGGCAAGGCAGAGGACCAGGAAGGGGTCTTGGGCGGACGGCCCGGGGATAAGGCAGAGTCCAAAAAGGGGGATTCGGGCGGACGGCCCGGGGGCAAGGCAGAGGACCAGGAACGGGTCTCGGGCGGACGGCCCGGGGGTAAGGTAGAAGCCGAGAAGGGGGACTCGGGCGGACGGCCCGGGGGCAAGACAGAGTCCAAGGTGGGGGTTATGGAGGGGCGAAGGCCACCGCGGCCGGGAAAGTCAGGGGGCTGGGCTCGAGGGCGAAGGCCGTGACTCTCAGGGGCCCGGGATCGAGGGTGAAGGCCGTGGCTCTCAGGGGACCGGGATTGAGGGTGAAGACTCCGGCTCTCAGAGGGCCGGGCTCGAGGGCGAAGACCGGACAGCTCCGGAGGCCGGGCAGGAACCGGTGTCGACCGGACCGGATCCGGAGGCCGGGCAGGAAAGCGCTGATGGGACAGCTCCGGAGACCGGGCAGGACCCGGTGTCGGCCGGACAGGCTTCGGCAGGATCCCCCACGGAAGTGGACCAGGAGTTGGCAGGAACCCCGGCGAGACAGGTGATGGACATGGGGCTGGCAGGGCCCCCGGTAGAACCTCCAACGGCACGGGATATAGGGTTGGCAGGACCTCCAACGACACAGGACACAGGGTTGGCAGGACCCCCGGCAGGGGAGTAGATGGCGGGACCTCCAACGAGACAGGAGAAAGGGTTGGCAGGACCCCCGGCAGGGGAGCAGACGGCGGGACCTCCAACGAGACCGGACCTAGGGTTGGCAGGACCTAGGGAACTAGAGAGGGGACTAGAGGAGGGACTAGAGGAGGGACTAGAGGAGTAACTAGAGAAGGGAACTCGAGAGGGGACTCGCGAGGGGAACTAGAGGAGGGACCAGAAGAGGGACGAGAGGAGGGACTAAAGGAGGGACTAGAGCAGGGACTTGAGCAGGGACAAAAGGAGGGAACTCGAGAGGGGACTCCAGAGGGGACTCCAGAGGGGACTCCAGAGGGGACTCCAGAGGGGACTCCAGAGGGGACTCCAGAGGGGACTCCAGAGGAAACTTGAGATGGGACTGTGGCAGCTGGAGCCGGAAATCTGGCTGTAAGGTCCGGAGCGGAAGCCTGGACCCTGGCTGTGTAAGCCAGGTAATCCAGTATGGACGCAAAGCTGCGTGGGTCGGTACTGGAGCATTGAGGCATGGCTGCTAGCTTGGCTTTGCACCTCCTTCTCTTAGCAGCCGCCTGTGGCATCAAAAAAGCTGAATCCGCTGGGTCCATCCTTGGTCGGTTCGTAATGTTACGGTTGAGCGAAGGAAGCAGGTAGGACCCAAATGCAGATTAAAGTAAAAATAATTCCTTTATTTCAAGGCTATATATGTGACCCGCTCTATCGAAATCAGTCGGAAGTCGCAACGGCTCATTTCAGAATAAACGTGGATTTACGTAAAAAACTATTTTTTCAGGGTTCGGGTGTTTTGTTTGATTTTAAACAAACCAAGTCTTGGCTTTCAGAATATGAAACTTTTATTTCCAAAATCACACGATAAGTACATTTTTGAAGCTTGTGAAGGGACGAAGACAGGCACCTCTCACTCGCACTCTGCTCTTCCAGCAGCGCCGCCCCCCTCCCTCCGGCTGACATTATGAACGTAAGAGTATAGTAATCATAGATAACACGGCAGGATCCGTTACAGTTTGTTTTCATCTGATTTAAATTAAACAGAGTCTTGGCTTTCAGAATATTAAACTTGTTTCGGCAAATTCAGATGATAAATATAACTTTGAAGCTTGTAACGGCATAATTAGAAGCGGAGAACGGAGTAATTTAACGCCACAGCAGGCACAACAACAGCCGGTGTTTCTCGTGAGGGTTTTCCCCGGGAAACAAACACAATACACACAAACGCAAAAATACACAAACACACACACGCACACACACTCGCGAGCTTCCCCTCCAAACGAAAATATCTTCCCTCCGTAGTATTTTGATCATTTGCTCCACTAATAATCAATCAGATCGATGGATTCCAGAGAGAGGAAACTTTAAAGGCCTTTTTCTCAAAATGAGGACTCTGTGACAGTCATTATATAATGTGACATATTTCGCTTAATATTTGGAGTACAAAAACAATCCTGATATCATTAGAAAGCTAGGAATATCCTCTTTCCAACCGTGTATACAACTCAAAATGTGTCTTCGGGTCAATGCGACTGATTTCGATGGAGCAGGTCACATATATATACAGGCAGAACAGAACACTCACCGAGGACAAGCCAAATCACAAGACGAACCGACATTGAACACTGGGAGACAGGGGAATTCAAACACAGGGTAACTAGACACAGGTGGGAACAATCAGGGGCGGGGCCAACACTGATGAGCACAGGAGACACACAAGGAGTGACAGGTGAAAACAATCAGACAACTAGACACACCAGGGAACTAACGACAGAAGGAAAAACACAGGGAAAAAGACCAGACAATATACAAGGAGGAAAATACTCATAACCAGACATACAAAACTACAAACGTGACAAAACATGAGAATCCTGACAATTAGCATTCGTTTTACAATTTCAGTCAAAACAAACAAACCGCTCTATTTGCCTCAACTGTCGTCCACCATGTTCAGCTCTGTAAATATGCAACGCATTCTGCAGGGAGAACACATTTAGGCACACAGGCTCCAATCCAGGATGTTCCACCATACAGGTTACAGAGTCCTCAAGTTACTGCATCCGTCTTGACACATTGTGATAAACATATATTGAATGACATGTGAAAAATGTATTTAAACAGACAACTTAGTAAAGCTATCAAAAATGTTACCTGTGGTATCTCCATGCAGCACACATTCTCCGTTCAGAAGGCATCGTGGCGCAATTTGCACAAAGAAGTCAATAACTGAGCTTTTAAAAACACATGAAACTACACACATTGCTGACAACTTGTTATTGGAGTTATACTTTTTATCATCCTAAGTTATTCAACTTTCCAACGGTTGTTGCACGATGTTGGAAGAAAAGGACTGTAAACTATTAAACGCAATGAGGCCATTGTATATATGCTGAAAATATGAATGTCTCCCTTTATAAATATATATATATATATCGCTGTTTTTGCGTTACAAACTGTACACATTGCATTCTTGCTAATTAGCCAAAATATGAACGGAATAAGGAGCAAGCATCGTAACAGAGTAAAATAAATAGGGACAACAGCTTGTCAGCTAACCATTCAGAAACGTCCTGCTGCAACCGAGATGTTTGCACCTCCACCAAAACCTCCGCTGCTTCAGGGTCAGTTTCTGGATCAAATTGATAGTATGCTTGAACACATGCATTGCTCTGAGATGACATGTTTATTCCACACTCGTAATCACAGCAAGCATGGTAACGTGACTCTCGCCGGCTCATGCCTGCTCTTCTGCAGGGGGGCGTGGTCAGCTGCTGCTCAGAATTTTCAAAGACGGGCTTGGAATAGAGCGAAAATGAGCGAAACGAGGCATGTCTAAAAAATGATCTGTTTGGTATTTTGAAAAATAAAATGTATAAATATACCTTATATAGATATGGTCATACACTATATCATTTAAATATAGCATGATAGGTCTCCTTTAAAGAACTCATTATACCCTACTGTCCTACTAGGGCAAGAATGCAGGGTTTTTGGTTGTTCCTAGAGTCTCTAAAAGTACAATGGCAGCCAGAGCATTTTCTTATCAAGCTCCACATTTGTGGAATCAGCTTCCAGTTTGTGTTCGGGTGGCAGACACCCTATCCGTTTTTTAAGACTGCGCTTAAGACCTTCCTTTGTGATAAAGCTTATAGTTAGGGCTGATTCAGCCCCTAGTTTTGCTGATATAGGCTTAGTTTGTCGGGGGACATCTTACTTCTTCCTTCTCTCTGTCTCTACCTGTGTCCTCTCATGTTCCGATTAACCCAGCTTCCCCAAATATCTTTCTTTTTGGTGTCTATATACGCTGGGATCCGGAGTCATGGATGATCCTGCGGTCCTGTGTCCTGGATCGCGAGCCCTGGATCGCGAGTCGTGGCTGTGGTCCTGGATCATCGGTCCTGGATGGATATCCTCGTGGATTCATCTTCCTATTATACACACATGCATTTCCAAACATCTGGACTACCTATGTTGCAAATGAATTATCTTTTCAATTTACACACGGCATCTATTGCACGTCTGTCCGTCCTGGGAGAGGGATCCCTCCTCTGTTGCTCTCCCTGAGGTTTCTCCCATGTTCCCTTTAAACTGTGGGTTTTCTCTGGAAGTGTTTCCTTGTACGATGTGAGGGTCTAAGGACAGAGGGTGTCGTATTGTCATACTGATATTCTGTACACACTGTGAAGACCACTGAGACAAATGTAACATTTGTGATATTGGGCTATATAAATAAACATTGATTGATTGATGAAACCTAATTTAAAAACGTGAATAAAATGAAACACCATCAACATTGTGTACATTGACTGTTTTTTATTCCAAATGTGTGTCTATATATTGAACATCAGAGGGCGGGTCCCCTCCTAAAGTCACCCCACAAGAGAATATCAATAATAACAGTAGAATCATCATAATCATATCCACCTGTCTCTGAGCACTGCTGGTTGACATCTGGGGGGGTAACATAACAGCAGACAATATGACTTCAATAGAGTGGTGCAGTGACGAGTCCTAAAACCAGGAAGTGAGTCAGCGCTTTACCACTTCCGGTTCCCTCGTCTCAGAGCCAATGGGATTTCTCCTTAGGATTTTGGAAAATAGCTCCAAATAAGGTCTGTGTTTGACACAAATTGAAGAGACGGATCACGTTTTGTTCTACGACATTAAATCCATCAGCTGTGACCCCGCTGGTGATTTCTGAAGAGTGGACGTGTCTGAAAAACGATGGTTGTTACCAAGTGGCTGAATAGAACTACAGAAGCCATGGAGGTCGTTGTACGTCATTACGCCAAACACGTAAACACTCCTCTAAGTTTGTTTGCCCTGTTCTGCTTGAAAGCAAGTCCCTGCCTCCTGCAAAGTGTTCAAACAAACGCTTCAACTTGTACCATTTAGAATCCGTGTGTTTGAATATGGATCTTAAGTTGGCGTGACGTTGAAGTTATGCTTTTATAGCATACCGTTAGCATTTTGCTTTTGGCGATAAGATATATGATTCAAAAATTATAAAAGTAGGGTAGACATGTGGATATTATCTGGCTGAACAAAATGTGCATTTATCAATTTTTGATATTTTCCAAAATCCTATGGAGAAATCCCATAGCTTTTTGTCAAGTGAACCCATGCACCTCTCTATTGGATTCATATACACACACACACACACACACACACACACACACACACACACACACACACACACACACACACACACACACACACACACACACACACACACACACACACACACACACACACACACACACACACACACACACACACACACACACACACACACACACACACACACACACACACACACAGTATTGAAGTCACATTTGAAATCAACATTCCCGTTGGCCTTTCTCATTTTAATAAACAATATTATGCTGGCTCATTTTCTCTGCTGTTTGTATGACAAAAAAATACAAAAATAATAAAACTAACAGAAACTGATCATCATTAAAACAAGAAATCCAGGATTTGATAAGATTTGGCACATGTTCCCTCGCTCCCAGAACAGGTTACTTTATAACTCTAACAGCACTGAGAGTTATAAGTGCTGTCAGAGAGCACTTTCACCATGAAAGAGGAAAACTATATGATAGAATTGAGGAAATAAGCGATTAAATTGGACACAGGGAGGAAATCTCAAACTGAAATGTAGTTTTTTATTTTGCGATCTGCCGTCCACATTTACCTGTGAGTGTGTGTACAGTACACGTGTGGCCACAGGCAGCTTGAATACTCACCAGAAATATACACAACTGCACTCAGGGAGTTCCTCTACTGTTAGGGAGTGTGAGAAAATGATTGGATCGGTGTGGGCTTTAAAACAAAAAGTAAAACACTCTTTTTGTTAAATGTCTGTAACAGACATCCTTCAACTCCTTCAACTTCAATTCCCTCAACTGGATTTCGCATTACAAACAGAATCATTTAGGACTGTGTACCTTTACATTTAGAAGATATGATTAAAAAGAGAAAACATAAAACAATATATCTTAAATAAAGTATAGGTAGTCTTTGCTTTGAGAAAATGACATGAGAAAATGAGAGAAGTATTTGACTAAAACAGCTAGAAAAAAGACGATCCTTAAAGAGCTACTACAAATCATTGTCATACAGTCCCTTACAGTTGGTACACAAATCTGAGTGTGTCGCACACTGGTCTGCTCTGTATTTCTAAATGTCATCAGGCTCCGGCCCAGACGTGGACCCAGACGTGGACCCAGACGTGGATCCAGATCTGGCCCGCGTTCAGAGCTGGAGGAATGCTCCAGGTAGAAACAGCTGCAGAACACCTGGTCTGGCTCTATGATTCAACACAAGTCTGCATCAGTGCTGAAACTATTCCTGATTCATTTTCCTTTCAGACAAAGCTATTTTTTGTTTGCTACATGCAATTCTTATGTTTTTTACTTTGAAAAAGCAAAGCAGCTCTAAAAAGTTGAGCTAGCTCTTTAAAAACGGGAGCACAAAATGTCCTATTCACAGAAGGCTAGTTTCTGATTGACGGACTATTGTTTAACCACCTTTACACCAGAGTTCCCGTTAGCCAGTAATTACCGGACTATGACCGGTAAAATATGCTGAAGAACGGCAAATCTAAATCTCTCCGGTCAAAGTGTCCCTTTAGCGCAACTTGCGCCACTTATGTGACAGACAAAAGAGTATGTGACAGACAAGAATAGTCAACTCTAATGTCTAACACTTAATGTGGAGAAAGAGATGTCCTGGATGGGTTGATTGTGCGTTGATCTGTTGGTAATGCCTCGGGGTTCCGGTGGGCATGTAAATAAATGCATAATACTGCGCTATACTTTGTGGCCTCACCCGGTTGCATAGCGACACTTATTGTTTAGGTGTCTTTTAATAAGCAGGTAGTCCTATCATTAGCTAGAACTAGCTGGATCTGATCGAT